>NC_066524.1:20193512-20206012 GCF_024679095.1 Eriocheir sinensis
CCACGCAAGCACTAGAGGAGGAGGAGATGAGGAGGAGGAGGAGGAGTAGGAACGAGTATATTTAAGAGGAGGAAAAGAGGGAGGGGACAAGCACAAAGACGAGAGCCACATAAGAAGAGGAGGAGGACAAGAGGAGGAGGAGGAGGAGGAGGAGGAGGAAAGTGTGAGGGGTTTGGTGTCACAGCCATCCGGATAACCCTACCCCCCCCCCCTCTCTCTCTCTCTCTCGACGGCGATTACGAAGGAGAAAATATATAGAGGAAAAGTTTGTTATTTTCTTTCTTTATTATGACGCTAACGTGTTTTTTGATCTAATATAATGTTGTTGTTGTCGTTAGTGTGGTAGTAATAGTAGTAGTAGTAGTAGTAGTAGTAGTAGAAAAAAAAAGTAGTAGTAGTAGTAATAGTAGTAGTAGTAGTAGTAGTAGTAGTAGTAGTAGTAGTAGTAGAAATCGTTTAAAGTTTATGTAAGGAAAGAATGAAAGGAATAAGAAGAAAAAGAAGAAGAGAAAAGAAAGAGAAATGAAAGATGGAAGAGGAGGAGAAGAAGAAGAAGAAGAAGAGGAAGAAGAAGAAGAAGAAGAAGAAGAAGAGGAAGAAAAAAAAAGAAAAAAAAAGAAATAGTTTAAAATTTGTGTAGAGAAGAAAATAAATAAAGAAGTAACACAAAAAGAATAAAACAAATATTAAGAAAGAAGACGAAAGAAGAGAAATAAAAGGAGGAGGAGGAGGAGGAGGAGGAGGAGAACACACAGGACCATAAATGTCTTTTCTCCTTCCGCTTGTTGAGTGAAGAGGAGGAGGAGGAAGAGGAGGAGGAGGATGAATAGGAGGAGGAGGAGGAGGAGGAAGAGGAGGAGGGACAGATTTTCTCTCAAGTCCTTCCCTAACACCCTGACAATATACTCTCCCTTCTCTCTCTCTCTCTCTCTCTCTCTCTCTCTCTCTCTCTCTCTCTCTCTCTCTCTCTCTCTCTCTACTTCCCTCCCTTCGTTCCCTTCAAGTACTGACAGATTCTATAAGTGTGTGTGTGTGTGTGTGTGTGTCTCTCTCTCTCTCTCTCTCTCTCTCTCTCTCTCTCTCTCTCTCTCAACACTTTTTATCACTGTTTAAAGAAAGAAAATAATAGCTGAGAATGACATAACTCTCTCTCTCTCTCTCTCTCTCTCTCTCTCTCTCTCTCTCTCTCTCTCTCTCTCTCTCTCTCTCTCTCTATCTCTCAAGTAAGACAGGTGTTTCTCTTGTTCATTAGCCATGTTGATTGTGTGTGTGTGTGTGTGTGTGTGTGTGTGTGTGTGTGTGTGTGTGTGTGTGTGTGTGTGTGTGTGTGTGTGTGTGTGTGTGTGTGTGTGTGTGTGTGTGTGATCTTCCTTTGTTTGTTGTTGTTCTCTATTCAACAAATGTTCGAATTAATTATTATTATTATTATTATTATTATTATTTATCTTCTATTTCCTTTTCTGTTCATTTCTTTTATTTATTTATTATTCTTACTCTCTTTCCTTGACGTTTTCCTCTCCTCATCTTCTTTACATCATCCTTTCTTTTATGTTTCTTTCTATTTATTTTCTTCCTTCTTTTCGTTTTCTTATACAACTCTCTTTTCCCTCCTCCTCCTCCTCTCTACACCCTGCTCAGCATCACTCAGGGGAGGCGAGAGGCGTGTGTCACCCTCAAGCCCGTGTTTACAAAGCTGGGTAAACTGTGGCCCCTGGAAACGTCATAATATTGAGGCGGAAACTCAAGCAGACGGCGCGGGAAGGGAAGGGGGAGGCTGTGGGTATGGGCGAAGGTGCGATGGAACTGGGTAGGTGAGGATAGGAAGGGATGCTGGGAGGATGAGGTGTGGGGTGTGTGTAGGAAGGGAGAAGGTGTGAGAGGAATGGGGAGATGAGGATAGGAAGGGATGCTGGGAGGATGAGGTGTGGGGTGTGTGTAGGAAGGGAGAAGGTGTGAGAGGAATGGGGAGATGAGGATAGGAAGGGATGCTGGGAGGATGAGATGTGGGGTCTGTGTTTAGGAAGGGAGGTGTGAGAGATATGTGAGAGATAAAGAGGAAAGGGGAGAGGAAGAGAGAAGAGAGAAAGCGTTGGGCGTGTGATATAGGGTTAAGGAAGAGAGGGAAGGGTTGAGACGAAAGCAAGACTAAGTAAGGAAAGGTAGGGAAGAAAGAGGAGATATGAGGTTCGTATAGGTCTGAGAGATGTCTAGAGAGGAGAAGGATGCTGGGGAAGGAGTGGGAGAGAGCGAGAAAGGTAGAAAGGGACTAGAAAACGATAGGAGATAGAGACGAATGCAAGACTAAGTAAGGAAAGGTAGGGAAGAAAGAGGAGACATGGGGAAGGGTCTGAGGGATGTCTAGAGAGGAGAGGGATGCTGGGGAAGGAGTGGGAGAGAGCGAGAAAGGTAGAAAGGGACTAGAAAACGATAGGAGATAGAAACGACAGCAAGACTAAGTAAGGAAAGGTAGGGAAGAAAGAGGAGATATGGGGAAGGGTCTGAGGGAGGTCTAAGGAGGAGAGGGATGCTGGGGAAGGAGTGGAGAGAGAGAAAGTTATAAAGGGACTAGAAAACGATAGGAGATAGAAACGACAGCAAGACTAAGTAAGGAAAGGTAGGGAAGAAAGAGGAGATATGGGGAAGGGTCTGAGGGAGGTCTAAGGAGGAGAGGGATGCTGGGGAAGGAGTGGGAGAGAGCGAGAAAGGTAGAAAGGGACTAGAAAACGATAGGAGATAGAGACGAATGCAAGAGTCGGATCAGGACGCTAGTATTCTCCAAGGTGAACTCAACAGATTATATGACTGGGCGGATAAATGGCAGATGGAGTTCAATGTAGGGAAGTGCAGTATTCTGAGGATCTCCGTCCAAGAAATCGAGCTAATAGGGTACTGGGATTTATTTCTCTTCCTCAAACTATATTTAGCATTAGTTAGACCTCATCTTGACTATGAATGGATATCAAAATGTTGGAATCGGTGCAGAGGAGGATGACTAAGATGATTCAGGATTAAGAAACTTGCCATACGAGGAAAGATTCAAACAGTTAAACTTGCATTCTCTAGAAAAGCGAAGGGTGCGTGGAGACATGATCGAAGTTTATAAATGGATGAAGGGCTTTAATAAGGGAGACATTCATAAGGTTTTGTTGGTAAGAGAACCGGGTAGGACACGAAGTAACGGGTTTAAACTGGATAAATTCAGATTCAACAGGGACATAGGCAAAAATTGGTTTACTAACAGGGTGGTCGATGAAAAATAGACTAGATAAATTCATGGACAGCGATATTAGGTTCTTATGTTCTTATGTTAAGACTAAGTAAGGAAAGGTAGGGAAGAAAGAGGAGACATTGGGAAGGGTCTGAGGGATGTCTAGAGAGGAGAGGGATGCTGAGGAAGGAGTGGGAGAGAGCGAGAAAGGTAGAAAGGGACTAGAAAACGATAGGAGATAGAGACGAAAGCAAGACTAAGTAAGGAAAGGTAGGGAAGAGAGAGGAGACATTGGGAAGGGTCTGAGGGAGGTCTAAGGAGGAGAGGGATGCTGGGGAAGGAGTGGGAAAGAGAGAGAAAGGCAGGAAGGGACTCGAGAACATTTAGGAGATAGAGACGAAAGCAAGACTAAGTAAGGAAAGGTAGGGAAGAGAGAGGAGATATGGGGAAGGGCTTGAGGGAGGTCTAGAGGGGAGGGACAGGTTTAGGGGTGCTGGGGGGGGCATGGGGGGCTAGAGGGGGGTAGGGTAGTGTGTAAACAGATGGTGACAAGCGTGAGGCAGCGAAAGCGAGGTGACGAAGTGTATATTTCCGGTGTGAGAAGTGAGGAAAGGGGCCGCTCCGTCTCTCTCTCTCTCTCTCTCTCTCTCTCTGAACTGTTTTTTTTTTCTGTTTATTTCTCTCCCTTTTATCGATTTCCTTTCCTTTTTTTCTCACGGCATAACTTTCCTAACTTTTTTCTTTTCTTTTCTTTTCTCCTTCCAGCCGCTGACGTCAACACACACACACACACACACACACACAAAGTTTCTGAATAATCTTGTTGTTTTAAGCGTGTAAGTCATCGGTTTGTCGTCGTCAGGAGGAGAAGGAAGACGAGGAGGAGGAGAAAGAGGAGAAGGAGGAGGAGGAGGAAGATATACAATTCGTGGAAGCTTCTGGTCTTGATATTGCTCCATTCGAGTAAACAATTATACTCATTTGTCATTTTTTTTCCTTTTCTCCTCCTTCGTTTCTTCCTACCTCCTTCTGCCTGATAGTTCCTTCCTGTCCTTCTATTCTGTCTTTCTTCCTTATTCGTCTGTCTGTTCCTTTTTCTGTCTCTTTGGAAAACGACATTAGATTCACTTGTTATTCTTTCTTTTTCTCTCTTTCGTTTTTTTTCCTCTGCTTTCCTTCTTATTAATTCGTCTCTGCCATTCCTCTTTCTCTTTCTAACTCCATATTTTCATCATTCTTTATTTGTCATTTACACTTTATTTCTTTTACTTACTTTTCTCTGCATATTCCTTTTTCCTTCTCTTTCCCTCCCTTCCTTATTTAATTTATCACTCTCCATTACTTCTGTTCACCTCTAAGTCCATATTTTTATCATTATTTGTTACTTGCACTCTTTATCTCCTTTAATTACTTTCTTCTGCATATTCCTTTTTCCTTCTCTTTCCCTCCCTTCCCTCTTCTATTTATCACTCTTCATTACTTCTGTTCACCTCATCGTTATTGAATCTCTGTTCCCTTCTCGTTTCTTTTATTAGTTTCCTTTCATCCCATTGCTTCCCGTCTTTATTCCATTCTTTCCTTTATTCTCTACAACTTTCTTGCCCTTCCTTCTTTCCCTCTCTCTCAGTTCTTCTTCTCCCGTCCATTCCGTTTTTGTTCCTCTTCCTCCGTTCTTCAGTCCCCGTCCTTTATGTTGTGTTCTTTATTTGTTCTGTTTATTGCTTATTTACTCTAGTTATTTATCTGTTCTATCTAAACCTTCTTCAAACACTTTTATCCCTACATCTTACTAGTTTCCTTCTATGTTCTCTTTTCCTCTTCCTCCCTTCTCTCTTTACTTCCTTCCTTCCTCCGTATCATCACCACCATCATCACCTCCTCTCCCACCACCACCTTCAGCACCTGCTTCCCTTCACCACCACTCCTGCAATCACCTCCACTCGACACCTGTGTAAGCTTACCTATCACCACCACCACCACCACCATCACAACCACCACCACCATTACCTAATTCAATATACAATCAGTCTTTTTTTTTACTAATATTCCTAAAAGTATTGATATGTGTTTATACCACACACACACACACACACACACACACACACACACACACACACACACACATTCTTTCTCTGACATACATAAACGTACATACATGCTTGACTAACCAACCGGGACACACACACACACACACACACACACACACACACACACACACACACACAGCATAATCATTTCTAGCAACCAAATAAAGAAATAAATAAACTAGACAAGAAAGAAAGAACGAGAGAAAGAAAGAGAAAGAGAGAAAGAATGACAGAAAAAGAAGAAAGAAAGAAAGAAAACAAGAAAGAGAAAGGAATAGGAATGAAAGAAAGAAAGAAAGAATAAATGAATGAACGAGAGAATGAAAGGAAGAAAAAAAGAGAAAGAACGAAAAAAAAGTTGGTCAAACAAAAGACAAACGCAATAGACAAGGCAGCCATCTTTGTTTACACCCTGAATTTGTTTACATATGGAGTTTGTTTACACTGGCGTCAGGCGGAGAGAGAGAGAGAGGGGGAATCGAACCCACTGCCCCATAAACACTCGACCAGCGCCATCATCAAACACCCTTCAAACACTTTACATTCTCTCTTTCTCTATCTTCGTTTTTGTTTACTTGTTTGCAGGGGGAGTCGGTGTTTTTTTTCTTTGTATTTTTTTTTACATTTTCCGGTTGTCATATCTAAATTTGTTTGTCTCCTCGTTATTGCTTTTTTTTGTTTTGTTTTTTATCTATGGTGTTTTTTATGCATATTATCCTGTTTTTTTATATTTATTTCTCCATCTCCTGTTTTTTTTATTTTCATTTTTTCGATATTCCTTTTTTTTACGTTTCTTTATTTCCTCGTTTTTTTGTTTGTTTTTTCTGGCTTTTTTTCTATGGTGTTTTTCTTCCTATTATCCTGTTTTTTTTTATTTATTTCTCCTTCTGTTTTTATTTTCATTGTTTCGTCATTCCTTTTTTTTACGTTTCTATATCTCCTTTTTTTTTCTATGGTTTTTTTTTTATTTCTACTATCCTGTTTTTTTTTATTTATTTCTCCATTTCTGTTTTATTTCCATTTTTTCGTCATTATTTTTTTACGTTTCTTTATATCCTATTTTTTTTTGTTTGTTTTTTTGTTTTTTTTTATATTCTTTTTTTTTATTTATTTCTCCTTCTCCTCTGTTTTTATTTCCGTTGTTTCGTTATTCCTTCTATTTTTACGTTTCTTTGTCTCCTAATTTTTTGGCGTTTTTTTATAACTGTTTTAACTTCCATTTTCTCGCTGCGTTACTCGTATTTTTTTCCTCTCTCTCTCTCTCTCTCTCTCTCTCTCTGGACTTTCTTTTTTTTTCTTTTTTTTCTTTCTGCTATTCTTATTTTTTTTCCTCTCGCTCGTTCAACATTTTCTCTCTCACTGGACTTCCACTTTATTTTATTCTCTCTCTCTCTCTCTCTCTCTCTCTCTCTCTCTCTCTCTCTCTCTCCTGTTACTGTTATATTATTTTCTATCTCCCGCTTGCTACTTTTTTTCTCTCTCTCGACTGCCACTTTTTTTTCCTCTGTTTTGACCTCGCAGTACTAAGGTATTTCTCTCTCTCTCTCTCTACTTTCACTTTCATCTCCTCTTCATGCTTAGCTACTCTACCGTACGTCACTTTCATATTCTCTCTCTCTCTCTCTCTCTCTCTCTCTCTCTCTCTCTCTCTCTCTCTCTCTCTCTCATTTTTATGCAACGAGTATATTCCGAGTAACTTTCTCTTTCATTCTGTCTTTTTTTGGTGTTCTGCGGCGAATAGTTAGTGCTCTCTCTCTCTCTCTCTCTCTCTCTCTCTCTCTCTCTCTCTCTCTCTCTCTCTAACATTATACTCATGGGAAAAGCAGGAAAAGAAGGAAAAGAAAGAAAAGCAGAAGGTAGAGGAGGAGGAGAAGAAGAAAGAAAAACGAGGTGAAGGAGAAAGAAAAGAATGGAGGAGGAGGAGGAGGAGGAAAAGGAAGAGAAAGAGGGCCAGGATATGGAAGAAGAACAAAACGAACAGGAGGAGAAGGAAGAGGAAGAGGAGGAGGAGGAGGAGGTAGAAAAAAAATACAGGTACAAACACTTAGGTTATAATTCGGTTTGCAGGGGGGACAACAAACACAGTGCCGGAGCTAATAGAGTTACGAGACGCTGAAGAACAAGACGCCGCGCAGAGGGGACCAAAATAGGGCGAGGGAAGGGCAATATGGGAAGAGCAGGAAGGGGAAGTTTTGGGAGAGGAAAGGAAAGTTATGAAAAGGGAAGGAAAATTTGGGGAAGGGAGAGGAAGGTTAGGGAAGGGAAAGAAAACATGAGAAAAGGAAAGAGGATATTGTAAAGGAAGGGAAAATTTGGGAAGGGAAGGAAAATCTAGAGAAAGGAAAGGAAGGTTAGGAAAGGGGAGAGAAGATATGGCAGAGAAAGGGAAATTTTTGGAAGGGAAAGAAAATCTGGGAAGGGAAGGAAAATTTAGGGAAAAGAAGTTAAGGTCTACAAGAGAATGGATGAAATCAGTGTTCTCTTTTCTTTTTTGTTCCATACATTTGTCTGCTTATGAAGTTATATAGATGAGACGATATGATTGTAATTTTTGTTTTCCCTTCTAATATATTTTTCGTTTTGAGTATTAACGTCAAGAAATGATTGTTTTTAGTTCATAATTGTAACCATTTCCAATATTTGCGAAGGTATATGTACGTTAAATCCCTCTGACACACACACACACACACACACACACACACACACACCTCCATGAATAGACTCCACCATCACCAATGAACAAAGAGAATAGGAATGATACCCTCTCTCTCTCTCTCTCTCTCTCTCTCCTTTGACTTCCCGCAATAATTTACACAAGCCTAGAATGACGATAAAAAAAAAGAAAAAAAAGAAAAAGATGAAAAGAAAATAAATATCGATAAAGGGTCTGTATAGCAAATTAAATAAATACAAAGAAATGAATGACAATGACAATAAAGAAGGACAAAAAGGAAAGAAATAGAACAAGAACTAAAGGCAAGTGATCTTTAGCAAATAAATTTATACATAGAAATTAAGAAAACAAAAACAAAAAGAGAAGAAAAGATAACGTAGAACACCGTGGTCACTAGGAAATAAATTCATACACAGAAATAAAGAAAAAAAGAACAAAAAGACAAAGAAAAAAATTAACTAACGACACCGTAATCAGTAGGAAAATAAATGTTACAAAGAAATTAAGAAAACAAAAACAAAATGAGAAGGAAAATAAATTAACATAGAACACCGTGGTCAGTAGGAAATAAATCTATACAAAAAAAAAATGAAGATAGAAGAACGAAAAAATAAGAGAAATATTAACTTAGGAACACGTGGTCAGGAGGGAGGAAAATATAAATGACATGAAAAATAGATCTACTACATAATTTGGCTTTAGTAGAATAGACATACTGAATAAATAAAATAAAAAAATACCAGTAATAGTCTATATAAAACGGGTCAGTATCGTGTATAGTTCGTGTATTAGTGTAGTTCAGTGCGCAAATAATATACTGCATAATTTTGGCTTTAGATAGAAGAGATACGGAGTGAACTAGAAAATAAATACAATACCAGTAGTTGTAGTCTATATAAAAACGGGTCAGTTACGTGTATAGTTCTTGTATTAATATAGTAGTGCAGTTTAAAGAGTCACGTGTGTACATATAAATGGCGTAATAATTGTTTTGTAATAGTAAAAATGCTGGAAATACTGAAGCTAAATGTTGAATGCCAGAACGCACGTGGAGGGGTAGAAAAAATGAGTGAAAATGCCTGGGAGCTGACTGTGGTGTGGTGGTAGTGATGGTGGTGGTGATAGTGGTGGTGGTGGTGGTGTCAATAGTGATCACCATGACATGCCAGTGGAGTTATTTTAATTGCTTTCGTGTGTGTGTGTGTGTGTGTGTGTGTGTGTGTGTGTGTGTGGTTCAAAGAGTTTATATTGTTGAAAGGGAAACTAAAAAGTATATATAAACCGTAGCAATTATTATGGCAGACTGATTGGCCTTTGTAATAGTAGTAGTAGTAGTAGTAGTAGTAGTAGTAGTAGTAGTAGTAGTAGTAGTAGTAGTAGTAGTAGTAGTAGTAGTAGTAGTAGTAGTAGTAGGAGGAGGAGGAGGAGGAGGAGGAGTGGTAGTAGTAATAGTAGTAGTAGTAATAGTAGTAGTAGTAGTAGTAGTAGTAGTAGTAGTAGTAGTAGTAGTAGTAGTGAATCAGATCATGTGTTTCTTCTATCATGAATCATACTACCACGAATACCTGAGTCACCCTTCATTTCCCCTCATCTCCTCCCTTCATTTCCCCTCATCTCCTCCCTTCCCTCTCCTCTTGCTCCCTTTACCCTTCCTCACTCCCTCTCTCCCTCCCTACCCTACTTTACCGATCACCTTCATCTCCCCTCTTACCCTAACTTTACCTTTCTAATTACCCTCAAATCCTATCCCTTACATTTCATCTCCCTTCCCTCCTTCCCCTTATCTTCCCTCCCTCATTCTCTATCGCCAAACATTACCCGTTATTTCTCTTTCCCCTCTTCCTTTATTTTCCCTTCCCTCTCTGTCTCTCTATTCTCTCTACCTTTAAATATAACTCCATTCCTTCCCTCTCCCCTTCTTCCCTTGTTTTATCCTCCCACCAAATCTAACCCAAACCTAATCCAATCCAAACCTAACCTAACCTAACCTTAACCAAACCCAGCCCTAACCCAAACCTAACCTAACCTAACCTAGCCTTAACCTAACCCAAACTTAACTCAAACCTAACCTAACCTTAACCTAACCCAACCGTACCTTAACCTAACCCAAACCTAACCCATACCCAACCTAACCTAAATCCCCACTAACTCATCCCCCACTAACTTAACCCACACTAACTTAACCCTTACTAACTTAACCCCCACTAACGTAACCCCACCAACATGACCCCAACTAACTTAACCCCCACTAAAAAAAAAGGGAACCCAAACATCTCATTCCTTAAAGCTTGATGTGAAAAAAGGAAAACAAATCATAAGGGAAAAGAAAGAAAGTACAGAGAGACAGACAGTACAAAAAGAGGAACAGCAAAAAAAGAAAAAAGAAAAAAAATAACACTCGAGTCCAATATAAGTGTGTGTGAAGATAAGGCGCTGCAAGACACACACGCGACACAGCCCTGTAATAAACGCGTCTCGTACAGGTCATAAACACGTCGTAAACACGCTATTGTACTGTCCCCCTCACATTCCACGGAGGCATTGAAATTTACAAGTATTTCCTCTCTCTCTCTCTCTCTCTCTCTCTGTATCTTTTTTATCAATTCCTCTTTTCCTTCCTCCTCTTCCTCCTCCTCCTCCTCCCAAGTAAACACACTCAGAGTTACCTGCATCATCAGCCACGTCAGATGTCAACAGAGAGAGAGAGAGAGAGAGAGAGAGAGAGAGAGAGAGAGAGAGAGAGAGCTGACGGAAGGTGAAGGAGAGAAAGTTAATCAGTCTGAGTTTTTTTGTTGAAGGAGGAGGAGGAGGAAAATTACATAAGAGAGTGAGAAAGAATGAAATAAATTATGATGAAAAAAAACACACACAAAGATGAAGAGGAAGAAGATGCACAGTTAAAAAAAGAATGTGAAGGAGGAAGAAGAGGAGGAGGAGGAGGAGGAGGAGGAGAGCTCTTAACCCTCAGAAGCACCTGTCTAGGTAACCCACATAAGGGAATGAGTAAACGGAGGAGGAGGAGGAAGAGGAGGAGGAGGAGGAGAAATCATGAGTCAGCAGGTGAGAGATTGTCAGTATCCTCCTCCCTCCTCCTCCTCTTCTCTTCCTCCTCCTCCTCCTCCTCCCTCGTTTATTCCCTCTCTCCCACTCCCTCATCTCCTTCTCCACCTCTGTTGTCCTCCCACTCGTCTCTACTATTCTTCCTCATCTCCACAACCATTTCCATTCATCTACAGTACCATTCTCTCTCTCTCTCTCTCTCTCTCTCTCTCTCTCTCTCTCTCTCTCTCTCTCTCTCTGTTTTTTCTCTATTTTTTTTCTTATTTCTTCTTTGTTATTTTCTTTGTCTTCGTCTTTCTCTTTATTCCATTTTTATTGTTTCCTTTTATTTATTAATTTTTTTGTTTTTTTTTTTCTTTATTTTTCTTCCTCTTTCTTTCTTTAATTATTTTTCTACTTCTCCAATTTTTCTTCTTTCATATATTTCTATCATCATCTCCCTTCTATTCCTCTTTTATCATTTTTATTCTAGTTTCTATTATTTCCTTCATTCTTTTCTTCCCTCTTCTTTCTTTTATAATTCGTTTTCTTCTTCCTTTCTCTTATTCTCTTTCTCTTTCTTCCCCCTCATCATCTTTCGTCTATCTTCAATCCTGTTTTTTTTTATATTATTTCCTTTATTCTTCTTTCTTATATTTCTTGTTCTTCTTTTCCTCTTATTCTCTCTCTTCCTTTTTCTCTTCATATTCTTACTTCTCACATTTAATTATTCCTTATCTCTCTTTTCATTCTTTTTCTTTCTCTATCTTTCGTTTTCTTCTTTATTTTATTTTATTTCCTATCCTCCTCATCCTCTTGTTACGCATATCCCATTTTCTATTCCTCCTCCTCCTCCTCCTCCTCCTCCTCTTCTTCTTCCTATTCCTCCTCCTCCTCCTCTTCTGCGTCACCTTAACTTCATCCTCCCACATACAATGATCTCCCTCCTCCTCCTCCTCCTCCTCTTCCCTCCTTCTCTCCTCCTCTCCTGAAATGATCCCTCCTCTTCTCTCTCCTCTCTCCTACGGTTATCCCTCTTGATCCCCCTCCTCCTCCTCCTCTTCCTCTTCCTCCTCCTCGTCTTCGTTGTTGATATCGTTTTCTTCTGCGTTCTTTTTCATTTCTTAACTTCTCTTTTCTTTTTTCTTCTTTTTTCCTCCTCTTCCTCCTTCTCTTCTCACGTTTTTATCTATTTCCTTTCCTTCTTCTTTATTTCTAACCTCTTCTCTTTTATTACCTCTTCCTCTTCTTCCTCCTGGTTCCCTTCTTCCAAACCTGAAATTTCTCCTTCCTCCTCCTCAATGCCCTTCTTTCCTCTCTTTCAAACCTCTTCCCTTCTTTTTCTTTCCTCTTCTTCCTCCTCCTCCTCGTTCTTCTCTCCCTAACCTAACCTATCTCTCCTTAATTCTTCTTCCTCCTCCTCCTTCCCCTTGTTATCATTCTTTCAATTGTACAAACGCCTTAAAACAAATAGAATCCCACGCTATGAATA
>NC_066524.1:20208512-20266012 GCF_024679095.1 Eriocheir sinensis
CGATAACAAACACCTTTTTACATCTTGATCCCGGGAGAACGTCCACTGTTTGCTACTTCACTAATCACGCATTAACATTTGTAAACAATTATATTCTTTGCATGGTAACAAACCTTTCTTTTTACATCTTAACCCCATACAGAACCTTCCCTGTTTACTGCTTCAATATTCACGCAGACAAAACAACCTTCGCATTAATATTTGAAAACAATTACTAGTAGCAAGTCCTTTTTTCACATCTTGATCTGTAGAACGTTCATTATTTACTATTTCAACATTCACGCAGACAAAACAACCTTCGCATTACCATTTACAAACAATTATTAGTAGCGAGTATTTTTTTTTACATCTTGATCTGTAGGACGTTCATTATTTACTATTTCAACATTCACGCAGACAAAACAACCTTCGCATTAATATTTGCAAACAATTATTAGTAGCAAGTCCTTTTTCTTACATCTTAATATGTAGGACGTTCATTATTTACTATTTCAACATTCACGCGGACAAAACAACCTTTGCATTACCATTTACAAGCAGTTATTAGTAGCGCGTCCTTTCTTCACATCTTGATCTGCAGGACGTTCATTTTTTACTATTTTAATATTCACGCACGCAGACAAGGCATTCGCATCATATAATATTTGCAAACAACCATATATTCGTCCAAAGTTAAGTCCTTTCACACATCTTAATTCACAGCAGAAAATTCGTTGCTTACTAATCTAATATTCATGCAGACAAAACAACATTCGCATTATATAATATTTGCAAACAATTATATATTCCTCACAAGTTAACAGCCTTTTTTTCACTCCTTAATCCCCTGCACGATATCTACTATTTACCATCTTAATATTCACGCGGACAAATAACGTTCCTCCTCATAATATTTGCATGGATGGAGCTGAGAAAAGTCAACACGAGGACCCGGATCTCTGCTGCCCTGATGAGAGAGTGTGCATGTGAGTGAGTGCATCCCCCTCTCTGCCCGTGATGAGACTGAGGGGCGCAGAGAAGGTCCCGCCGGCTTCTATTGACACAAGAACACCCGCGACTAAGATGAAGTGATACAAAATAAGTCCTGAACGTGCCACTCCATGAAGACTAGGGACGAATTTCACGACCAGAGGAAGGGATTGATTCTCGTGTCTGTACGGTTCGCTTCCCTTCTTGAAATCGGAGTTTGAAGTCGAAAAGAAAAACAGAAAAGAAGAAAGCCAAAGAAAGTAGATAACCAAATAACCAAAGAAAAATAACCAGAGAAAAAGAACCAGGGAAAAAGAACCAGCGAAAAATACCCAGAGAAAAATAACCAGAGAAAAAAGAAAAAAATAACCAGAGAAAAATAACCAGAGAAAAACAGCCACAGAAAAAAACAAAGAAAAATAACCAGAGAAAAAGAAACAAAAAAAAAAAAAAGTTACTCCCTTACCATACACTTCAAAAATCACCTTCAAAAACACCACTATCACCACCCATCACCACCACCACCACAACACAAACCATCACCACCAAAACCACAGCGAGCTTCCACCACGTACAGACACCACACCGCACCACAACCACAAGAGTTAGGCACCACCACAAACCACACCAAATAACACACGAAGTAAAATGAAGAGGAGGAGGAGGAGGAGGAGGAGGAGGAAGATAGCAATGCGTACAACACCTCTGACTCTACATATTGAATTCTCCCGTTTCTCACCTGCCTCGCTGCCTCAGGAACAACGAGTTTCTTTTATTCCTTTAGTTTTCCTTCCCCTCTCCCTCTCCCTCCTTCTCTCTCTCTCCCTCTGACCGCAGGAAGGTGAGTGAGAAAAAGAAGAACAGTAACACTACCCACGAGTTATATATCCTGGCGATGGTTAGACAAGCCTCTCCTGTTCTTTTGTTTCTCCTTCTCTTCTCTGTTTTCTGTCTATTGTTGATCTTTTCGAACTTTTCCTATTGCCTTGTCTTTCCACGAGCTCTAAATCTGTTCGTAGCAAAGGAAGGGAAGTTGAAGATGAACTTTTCTCTTCTACTAATGAAAGGGAAGCATGGGAGCGTAGCAAGGTGGTAATCTTTAGGTAAGAAGAGTACTGCAAGGATTTTGGGTTATATAAAAAAAATAGGTTTTCGTATAAATTAGTTTCCGGGTTGATGAGTTTTAGTTTAACATAAGAAAATACGCATACATAGAAACATACTTACATACACAGGGTCATTCATACATACATACATACATACATATACCAAATCACACATCATTCCACTAACATTTTTTTTTTCATTCCCCTAACGCCCTCCTCACTTTCTCTTCCTCTTCATCACATACAAGTACATTCATTCATACATACATACATACACACACATATATACATATACCACCTCACAGACCTCATATATCGCTTCCTCATTTTCTTCATTCTCCTCACGCCCTCCTCACTTTCTCTTCCTCTTCATCACATACAAGTACATTCATTCATTCATACATACACACATACATACATACACACATACATATATACACCACCTCACACACCTCATATATCCCTTCCTCCTTTTTTTCATTTTCCTCACGCCCTTCTCATTTCCTCTTTACATCTTCATCACACACAGGTATACATACATACATACATACACACATACATATACCACCTCACACACCTCATATATCCCTTCCTCATTTTCTTCATTCTCGTCACGCCCTTCTCGTTTCCTCCTTACCTCTCACCTTTCCCTGAACTCACGAGGCCAGTGCTTCCCGTGTCTGTTTCCCTCGCATCCTGAACAGACTTTTTTTATAACAACACTGAATGATAACAATAAAAACGAAACTGATATGGAAAAGAAAAGATAGTGATGAAAATGAGTAATGATATCAGTAAAGACAAAGCTAATATGAATAGAGGGGATGTTGATGATGATGAAAATGAATAATAAAATCAATAAAAGAAAAATTAATAAGAACAAGAGAAATGATAGTGAGAAAGAAGAATGAAGGAGAACAAGAAGAACAAGAATGACGAAAGAAGGAAAACAAAATCAACAACTTAAAAAATAAAAAATAGACAAACCCAACTTCACAATTTAACAAAGAATCGCAAAATTAAAAAGAAAAACAAATATAAATAAAGAAAACAAAACCAACTCTTGCAATATCCACAAAGAAGAAACTCAGTTAACACAAAACTAATAACAAAAAAACACACAAACCTAACCACAGTCATTATATATCTAACGTAACCTCACCATCCACACACACACACACACACACACACACACACACACACACACACACACACACACACACACACACACACACACATTAATACAGAACCTCTCATACAGGCCCTTCTTAAATACTTCATCAACGCTCTCAGAAATGTTCACAGTAAAAGAAAACACTAACCAAACCACAATCATAATATGTCTAAATAAGGAGGAGGAAGAGGAGGAGGAGGAGGAAGTGGAGGTAAGAGGTAGAAGAGAACAGGTGGACAAAGAGAGGAGATAGTAAAGACAGACAGACAGACAGACAGACACGACCTCCTCAGATACCTCATCCACGTTTCAGAAATGGCTACAGGAAAAAGCTCTCAGTCGACACGTTAGTATTTTTCTCCTTGCCTCCTAATGAACGAGCTATCAACGTCGGTGGAGAGGGAGTGATGCAAGTCCCCTTTCGGCTCCCAATTACTTGATTCGTCGCGCGAGATAAGAATGAGAATAGATGCGACTTGATTGGCGGTATTGTTTTGTTATTGTGGTGTTTATCTGGCTACACTGCTTGGAGGGTTTCATTTTTGTCTGGCTATACTGTTTGGAAGGTCGCTCTATTTGTGTGGCTATACTGCTTAGATTATATTATTTGTCTGGCTACACTGCTTGGAAGGGTATACTGTTCACCTGGCTATATTGTTTGTTATTGTGGTGTTTATCTGGCTGCACTGCTTGGAGGGTTTCATTTTTGTCTGGCTATACTGTTTGGAAGGTTGCTCTTTTTGTGTGGCTATACTGCTTAGAAGGTAATATTATTTGTCTGGCTACACTGCTTTCATGGTTACACTATTTGTCTGGCAACACTGTTTAAGGTTATCATATTTATCTGGTAACACTTTTTTGGCAATACTGTTTGACAATTAGATGATTCAACACATTATCTTCAAAACAGTCATCACGGCTATCATTACCCTCCTCCTCCTCCTCTTCACCATCATCATCTTCATTCACCTTCACCGGTCACACGGAGGTCACTATCCTGTCCTGAATCTGGTTTAGTACCCGGCTGTCACCCTCGCTTATAGAACACACACCCACACACACACACACACACACACACAGGGTACACGTAGTTGCCATTATAAGCTTGTGGATGTAAGGAGAGGAATGGTGAAAGGGAGATTGGAGCAAAAAAAAAGGGAGGAGGGAGGAGGGGAAAGGGATGTGGAGACGGTTGTGGTGTGATTAACGAGGAGGAGGAGGAGGAGGAGGAGGAGAGGTATAGGAGGAAAGTGCACAAAGGGAGGAGAAAAAAATTGAACTAGTGAGGGAAGGAGAGAATGAAGGGAAAGGAGGGATAGAAAGATCAGGAATAAAAAGAGTAGAAGAAAAGAGAAAGGGAGAGAAAGAAAGAAGGAAGGATAGGAATAAAAGAGGATGTGAAGAATAAAAAGGAAACAAGACAGAAGAGGGGAAAGAGAGGAAGGGAAAGAGAACAAGAAGGAGGATAAAAAGAGATGGAAGAGAAGGAAAATTAAAAATAGGGAAGGGAAGCGAAAATAGGGAAGAAAGAAGAGAGATAAAGAGGAGAGGTGAAGAAGAGAACACAGTACATAGGAATACATAGGACGGCTTGGCTACACTGCCTTCATGGTTATACTCTTTGTCTGGCTACACTGTTTAAGGCTATCACATTAATCTGGTAACACTGTTTTGGCAGGAGGATAAAAAAGGGAAGAGAAGATAGAAAAAGAAAAACAGAAGAGGGGAAGAAGGGAGGGAAGAAAAGGAGAAGGGGAAGAAGAGGAGGAGAAGGAGGAGAAGGGGAGAGCTACCAAGGGGGTCACCTAGTATTTATATCTGACAGGGATGCATTACTCCATCTCGGACAGCCCCTGCAACCCTGTCCGCTCCGGGAGGTTTAGAAAATATACAAACTGTTCATCGCTCGCTCGTGGTAGAGGCAACACCCGACCGCCGGGGCTTTAATGGTGCGGGTAAAGGATGTTATTGCCCGCCCATTGTCCTGCATATTATCGGTGTTGTGCTGTGTTGTTGTGGGTTCGTCCGTCACATAGATAAATAGAATGGGAAAATCGATTCATGTTCAGATGTTTATACGGGGAATGTGGCGTTTTAGTGCATTTAGATAGACCGATAAAAAGATAGAGATAGACACATAAATTTAAAGGTAGATAAACATATTGAAAGAAACAGACGAGCAGACAGAAATTGAGATTGATAAACTGATAGAGAGAGAGAGAGAGAGAGAGAGAGAGAGAGAGAGAGAGAGAGAGAGAGAGGCAGACAGACACATTTAAAGAGATAAAGAAATTAGAGAAAAAGACATATAGTAATTTAAAGATAGAGAAAATTAAAATGGACAAAGAAAAAGACAGACAGATGGACCTAAATGTAACTGATGATTGTTTAAGGGGACTAACAATGGTGATTTAGATTATGTACATATGAATGACAGGCAGTAATGAGTGTAGAGTGTAACAAGTCACCTCTCCACCCGAAATTGAAATCTTTACCTGTTAATTATGGGAGCGGCGAGCATTTCCTCTTAATTTCCTTCCAAGAATTCAACTAATGGAGGAATATCAACTACCTGTGCATGGTTTGACGTCTAACTTCGATCTCTCTTCTTTTTGTTTTTGTTTTGTTCTCTTTTTGTTGCCCTTGAGCCGTCTCCTTTGTTGCTTAAATAAAATCTGCATCAATACTTTAGACTCGGAACAAAAAATGAGAGAAGTCGAACAGTCATCCCGTGGCCCATTATAACATACGCCCACTACCTTAAGGCTCCACTTCATATCCAGGCAATTTAAACACTGACACCACTCTTTACTAAACCACGAGTCAGGGAAATCATAACTTGGGTACACTTAAAGATGACTAAAAAGTTAACTAGAAGCATTGACCTCTCTGTAGTGTGGGAAGGGAAGAGTAGAGAGGAAGGAAAACTAGAAAGAAGTCTCAATTAGTAGATTATTTTCATCATTTTTCTCTTATAAATCAATGATGGAATACTATCTGAGTTTAAGTATATCAAGGACCTTTACATATTTTCTTTTTCTTTAATATTCGTGTAGAGTAAAGGAAGGAAAACAAGAAAGAAGTCTCAAGTTGTAGATTATTTTCATCATTTTTCGCTTATAAATCAATGATGGAATACTATCTGAGTTAAGTATATCAAGGACATTTACATATTTTATTTTTCCTTAATATTCGTGTAGAGTAGAGGAAGGAATACAAGAAAGAAGTCTCAAGTAGTAGATTATTTTCATCATTTTTCTCTTATAAGTCAATGATGGAATACTATCTGATTTAAGTATATCAAGAACTTTTTACATATTTAATTTTTCTTTAATATTCGTGTAGAGTAGAGGAAGGAATACAAGAAAGAAGTCTCAAGTAGTAGATTATTTTCATCATTTTTCTCTTATAAGTCAATGATGGAATACTATCTGATTTAAGTATATCAAGAACTTTTTACATATTTAATTTTTCTTTAATATTCGTGTAGAGTAGAGGAGGGAAAACAAGAAAGAAGTCTCAAGTAGTGTATTATTTTCATCATTTTTCTCTTATAAATCAATGATGGAATACAATCTGATTCACGTATATCAAGAACCTTCTACATATTTTCTTTTTCCTTAATATTCGTGTAGAGTAGAGGAAGGAATACAAGAAAGAAGTCTCAATTAGTAGATTATTTCCATCATTTTTCTCTTATAAATCAATGATGAATTGCAATCTGATTCACGTATATCAAAATCCTTTCACATATTCTCTTTTTTCTCTAATATTCGTGTATTTTCAAACAGTTCTGCTCTTATGGCCTGTATTATAACTCTCCTTCTCTTAATTTCCTTCCCAAAATTCACTACTCTATAATGAGTGTGTTAACTATACTGTTTATCTTACTCTACTGACGGTCTGGCTACACTGCTTTCAAGGTTACACTGTTTGTCTGGCTACACTGTTTAAGGTTATCATATTTATCTGGTAACACTTTTTTGGCAATACTGTTTGACAATTCGATGATTCAACACATTATCTTCAAAGCAGTCATCACGGCTATCATTACCCTCCTCCTCCTCCTCTTCACCATCATCATCTTCATTCGCCTTCACCGGTCACACGGAGGTCACTATCCTGTCCTGAATCTGTTTGACAATAAGATGATTCAACACATTATCTTCAAAACAATCATCACGGCTATCATTACCCTCCTCCTCCTCCTCTTCACCATCATCATCTTCATTCCCCTTCACCGGTCACACGGAGGTCACTATCCTGTCCTGAATCTGTTTGACAATAAGATGATTTAACACATTGTCTGTCTGTGTATGGGGTGACGTATATCATTGCTCCATACACTTTTTTTTATAGTGATGCCTCGGCTTTCCCCCTTCGCTATCCCTTCCGTCTTCCTTCCAATCACCCACACTCGTTATCTCCCTCGCTATCACCGCTTTGTCCTCACCCATTAGCCGCAATCTCTCTCAGCCTCTCCACAGATAAACGTGTATCTTCCTGTTGCAGTTCATTGCCTTGAGTCACATCGATAACACGAGGGACCTATTTATTTATGTATTTATTTTATTATTTATTTGTATTTGAAGGACTATTCAATGGGTTATTTTTTCGTCTGATCATTTAATTGCCCTCAAGCGACCCTGACTGAAAACATGACCGACTTGAGTAAAAAGACATAAGGTGAAATGTAAAACAGTATAACGAAGAGAAAGAACAGGAAGAAGAACAGGAAGAACAGGAGAAAGAAAGGAACATAAAAAACAAATATTATTCCTTGTTTTTTTTTCTTATATATAACTTTAGTCTTGTTTCTAGTTCAACACAAACGCATTAAACTTACACTATTCATATATATTTTCTTCCAGGAATAATTAGTTTACGATACGATGCATAATAAAAAGGACTACTAATAACTACACCAATAGAAGAAATAATGACAAAATTAATGAAGAATGTAACAATGAGAGGAGTAGTAGTAGTAGTAGTAGTAGTAGTAGTAGTAGTAGTAGTAGTAGTAGTAGTAGTAGTAGTAGTAGTAGTAGTAGTAGTAGTAGTAGTAGTAGTAGTAGTATTAGAAGAAGAAAAAGAAGAAGAAGAACGATGCTAATAATAATAATAATAATAATAATAATAATAATAATAATAATAATAATAATAATAATAATAATAATAACAATAATGATGATAATAATAATACCTTGATCACCTGTAATTGTCTACCTGCTCAGCCTCTAATCAGGTGTGGCTTCCATTAAATTGCTTCACGCCTGACTAAACACCTGAGGGGAGAGAGAGAGAGAGAGAGAGAGAGAGAGAGAGAGAGAGAGAGAGAGAGAGAGAGAGAGAGAGAGAGAGAGAGAGAGAGAGAGAGTTAAATCAATCCTAGTTATTAATATTTTCTCTCTCTCTCTCTCTCTAAACAGTGAAAGAAAAGTGTCTAGCCTGTTAGATAAGAGAGAGAGAGAGAGAGAGAGAGAGAGAGAGAGAGAGAGAGAGAGAGAGAGAGAGAGAGAGAGAGAGAGAGAGAAGCACTAATTAGAACCGACACCGTCAACGCCTTCATTATCAAGGCATCAAGGATTTCTACGTCACTTTATCACGCCCGCCAGGCACCTCCACCTCCACCACCACCAAGCACGTCCATCACCACCACCTCCACCAAGCACCTCCACCACTTCCACCACTATCGTCACCTCTTTCACTAAACATCACCACCACCAACACCATCACTTCCACCAACACCATCGTCACTCCCCACACTAAACATCACCACCACCACCACAAGCAACAACAAAAGGAGAAGAAAGAGGAAGAGGAGGAGGAGAAGGAGAAGGAGAGCAAGGACAAGGAGGAGGACAATGACGACGAAGACGATGACAACCAAGAAGAAAGAATGAAAAAAGAAAGAATAATAGAAAGACAAAGAAAATAAAAGAATGTAAAAAATAAATACACGAGAAATAACAAAATAAGGAAAAATCAAATAAAAATACCACAGAAACATGAAAATAAAAGAATTCAAATTAAATTACAGTGAATAAAAGAAAGAAAGAAAATGAAAGACAGAAGGACAGAAAAAGAAAATGATGAAGCGAAAAACAGAATAAAGAAGAGAAAGAACAGAAGGAAGAAGAGGAAGAACAGCAGCAGAAGAAGAACCAGAACAAAAAAAAAAGCAAGAGATAAGAGAAAAAAAATCTTGTAACACTTAATGACAAAGAAAAAAAACAAGACTAAAAAAATGTATTGAGGGAAAGTGGACAGGTGGAGAAAGGTGGAGTTTAGGAAGGACACCAGGTAGAAGAGAGAGAGAGAGAGAGAGAGAGAGAGAGAGAGAGAGAGAGAGAGAGAGAGAGAGAGAGAGAGAGAGAGAGAGCAGGAACAAGGTGGGCAGGGAATGGGCAGTGGAGGAAGGGGAGGGTTGTGTTCTACCTCCCCCTTTCACCTACGTCCTCCCTTCCCCGTGTGTGTGTGTGTGTGTGTGTGTGTGTGTGTGTGTGTGTATCAGGTGGCGACCATTCTCACACCTCCGTTACACCTGATACGACAGCCCCAGGGTAAGGCTTACATGCCCCCTCCCCCCCCCTTACCTGTGTCCCCTTCCCTCTCCTTCCTCCTCTCTCTCCCCCTCTCACAGCCTTGTCTAGCCACTCTCTTACCTCACTTCCTTCCCTTCTCCACTTTCATCATCATCTCCTTCTCCTGCTCCTCCTCTTCTTCACTTTCCCTCCCTTCTCTCCTCTTGTGTTACTCTCCCTCTCTTCCTTCGTTGATCTCCTCCTCCTCCTCTTCTTCACTTTCCCTCCCTTCTCTCCTCTTGTTACTCTCCCTCTCTTCGTTGATTATCCTCCTCCTCCTCCTCCTCCTCTTCTTTATTTTCCCTCCCTTCTCTCCTCTTGTGTTACTCTCCCTCTCTTCCTTCGTTGATCTTCTCCTCCTCCTCTTCCTCTTCTTCTATCTTGCTAACCCTGTCTTGTGTTACCTCGCTTCCCTTTCCTCTCTTTTATCGTATCTTCTCTTACACATTAACTCTCTCTCTCTCTCTCTCTCTCTCTCTCTCTCTCTCTCTCTCTCTCTCTCTCCCTTTATCATCTCTCCCTTTCCTCCTCCTCCTCCTCCCCTTTCTCTCTCCTCCCCCGATCTTTCCCACCGTCACCCTACCTGTCAGTAACTAATGAAGGTTATGCTCTCTCTCTCTCTCTCTCTCTCTCTCTCTCTCTCTCTCTCTCTAACAGGTACACTTTTTAACATGAAATTCTTCATACTCGTGATTTGAATTATGGTAAAAATGTTTAGTGTTCCTTTTTATCGACTGAATCCACGTTACGAAGAAAGCGATTATGTTTTCGTCTGTGTGCGTGTCTGTGTGTCTGTTTGCTGGTCTGTCCGCTGCCACAATGTTATCAAAACGTCTTTAAACAATGGGTTGACGGCACCCATGAAGGCATCCTCAGGCGAGTGTCGCTAACTCATTAACTTTGGGGACAATTCCATAAAAAAGACCGAAAGATGGCGGACACAGGAAAAAACTGACGGCCTTAAACCGGTACATACCAGCCTGCTATTAGCGATAATTATACAGCGGTGATGATAACACGTGCCCGGCGACAACACCCAAGACCTGTACTTAACCCGCGGGAGACAGCACCGACGGCGGTGCGTCACCGCCTTTGTCAAGCAATGTCCTGACAACACGCGCATCAGGACACAAACAATACTTTTACATGGCGAGCCTCCAAGCACATGGACATTGAACCCACGGGGGCATCAAGGCCCAGCTGCTTCCCTGCCCGTGTGCCGTCAGCCATGGCCTTCTAAAAGGAAGGCCATGCGTCAGCCCGCCAGGAGCCAAGTCAGTTTGACACGAGCGTGGTGAGCTGTCTGTCTTGCCACGAGGCGTGGGAACCCCAGCAGCCTGACGCACGCACACAGCCTCTGTTTGGTCCAGACACACAACACAGCACAGCAAGCACGACACCCGTGGAGGTGTGCACCAGCACCCCCTTGGTGCTGCGCCGCACACCTGGTGCTCCAAGGCACCCCCTGGGCCTGGGCGGTGAGCGGCGGCACCAACCTTCGGGCTGAAGGCTGCTGCTGCTGCCCAGACAATGCAACAACTTACAGCCGCCACCCGCCACCTGCCCCTCCTGCCCCCCCTACGGTGGAAAACTCCCCGGGGTCCAAAGGTCACCACGAGACGGCGGGCGGGTAGGTGAGAGGCAGGCGGACCGCAGGAGTCGCTGAGCAGCAGCAGCAGCAGCAGGCGTCGCCGTCGCAGCCGTCGCGAGCACAGTAATTATTAGTGTCCACACCTGGGCGAACCTGTTTCCCTGCACCCAGCGTGTGACGGCGAGGGGCGGGGAGCCAGGTAAGGGAGGGTGGGGGTGGGGAATAGGGGTGTCGCGCCCCGCCTTGGCCCAGGCCGGCCCCTCCTGGCAGGGTGCCGGGGCCGGGGCCAGCTGAACACGAGGCAGGCGGGGCCAGGGGACGCCCCTCGGGGCAGCGTAACACTCACCGGGTCCCGGCGCGCCCGTGTGCTGCACGGTGATGCACATGTCGTTGTCCAGCGGGAACTTGTCGCAGTTGAGCATGTCGGGCCACGGGAAGCTGTAGGTCTGCATGCGGCTCTCGCAGCCCTGGCGCACAGCCTCGCACAGGCTGCGGCAGGGCGGGATGGGGCTCTCCAGGCACACGGGCGTGAACAGCGAGCACAGGAACAGCTGCGTGTTGGGGTGACAGCGCAGGTTGAGCAGCGGCACCCAGTAGCCGGCCTGCTGCTGCGCCTCCTTCAGCGTGTCGTGCTCCAGCAGGTTGGGCAGCCGCATCTTGTTGTAGTCGATGCCGGAGCACAGCGGCATGTTCTCCGGGATGTCCACGCAGGTGGGCTCCTGGGGCCGTCCCCCGATCACTCCCCAGTCCGCGAAGTAAGCGCTGTCCTCCTCCGCTGCCGCCCCCACCAGGAGGGCGAGGAGCGGGAGGGCCGAGACGGCGGGCCGGCGGGGCATCGCGGCGAACCTCTCTCACCGGCTGCCACGGAGGTACTGGCGGGGCGGGCAGCGGCGGCGGCGGCGGCGGTAGCCAGCCCCCGCCCTTGCCCCCGCCCCCCGGCCACCGGGGCCCGGCCTGCCCGCGCGCACACTCCCACCCCGCACATCACTCACACATCACTGCAAACACGACGGCGGCGGCGGCGGCGGGGCGGCGGAGCGGCGGGGCAGCGAGGAATGCCAAGAGAACCCGACACGAGGCTGAGGGGACGCCCGCCCTCCCGCCACGCCAGGCAGGGCTGGACACACGCCTCGCCCGACACCACCCCTGCCACACTGCCTGCCTCGCCCCCACCCCTGCACCACCCACAGCGCCCCCCTGTACCCGCTCCCGCACCCACAACCCGCTCAGCACTGACTCCCTTGCACCCCCAACCCTCCCTCTGTAATTTCCACTCCACGACTTCGAAGCCCGCCCCCTTCACTCACCCATCCATCCCCCCCCCCCCAGGCAGACCCCTCGCCCCCCTTCTCCACATTGCTTCAGATAAAAAAAACTCCAGGGAGATAATTTCCTGTCCGTATAGTGTTACGATGAAAAAGAAGACTGAAAAAAGGAAGGACACACACACACACACACACACACACACACACACGAAAGGAAAAGTTTACGTTTCGTGGGAAGCTTCTCACCTTTCCCTCTCTCTCTCTCTCTCTCTCTCTCTCTCTCTGAACCCCCCCTCCCCCCACACACATTCCTTGTAAAAAAAATAATATAAGGCAAAATATTATGATCAAAGGAAAGAGAATCTAATAAATAACCTTTGGTATTTGACCTTCCTAGCAGTACTCGTTACCTGCTCTCTCTCTCTCTCTCTCTCTCTCTCTCTCTCTCTCTCTCTCTCTCTCTCTCTCTCTCTCCAATCATATATAAGAAAAATCTCTCTACTAACGTTATAACAATCGTCTTACCTTTTTTTCTCTCTTGATTGTTTGTTTTTTTTGCTCCTCTTCCTCTTCTTCCTCTTCCTCTTCCTGTCTTCCTCTTCTTCTTCTTGCTGCTCCTCTTCCTCTGGTCTCTCTCCTAAAACATATAAGAACGATGACAATAGTAGTAGTAGTAGTAGTAGTAGTAGTAGTAGTAGTAGTAGCAATAATAATAATAATAATAATAATAACAAACGAGACCAAAAATAAAAATAAAAACTCCTTCAAATTTAAAAACCAAGGAAGCGTTCACTGGCCTACTGGAGATTGATACAGGAGGAGGAGGAGGAGGAGGAGGAGGAGGAGAAAACATCATAAAAGTAGTTGGACGTCTCGCTAAGTCGGTGCCGTTGAAAGATTAGCCGAGCAGAAGAATGAGATGGCTGCTTAGTTGTTTTTTTTCCTTTCTTTTTCTTCTTTTTTCCCTGTTACTCTGTCTCCTGAGGCCGCCTGTCCGATTAACATGGAAGAACTAACGCAACGATGAGGAAGAAGATGAGGAGGAGGAAGGGAAGGAAGAGGAGGAGGAGGAAGAAGAGGAAGAGGAGGAAGAAGGAAGAGGAGATGAAGGAGAGGAAGAAGAGGAAGAGAAGGAAGAAGTAAAAAATAAGGAGGAAGGGAAGGAAGAGGAGGATGAAGGAGGGGAAGAGGAGGAGGAGGAAGAAGAGGAAGAAGAAGAAGAAGTAACTGGAAGATTAGGAAGAAGATGAGGAGGTAGAGAAAGAAGAGGAGGATGAAGAAGAAGAGGAAGAGGAGGAGGAGGAAGAAGAGGAAGAAGAGGAAGAAGTGCCTGGAAGCTGGGAACGAAGAAAAAAACAGAAAGGAGGAGGAGGAGGAGGAGGTAAAAATGGAGGAAGAGGAAGAAGAAAGAGGAGGAAAATGAAGAAGAGGAGGAAGAGGAGTCAGACTGGATGGCATGTCAAAACGAAGCCAATCAAACCACGCATCAATAACCGCTAGCAATCACCTTTTTTTTTTCCTCCTCCTTCTCCTCCTCCTCCTCCTCAACTTCTTTTTTTTTCCTCCGCACAAATTACCTGCGAGCCTGTGCGATTACCACGGTGAATCCCCTAATTAATCAGCGCCAAACAGGTTGTCTGAATGAATCTATAGTGTGGGTATGCATTCATCACCTGTGCTTGCCTCCCACCTGTTCGTAATTAAGCAACCTGAGCCAATGATTGTTTTGGTATTTGTGAGGTAATGATATAGGGAGAGAGACGGGGGAGGAGAAAGGGAGATGAAGGGAAATAAAGGAAGAGAAAGGGAGAGGAAGATGAGAGAGAAAAGGGAGAGTATAGGGAGGAGAAGGGAAAAGGAGAGGAGGGAGAGGAGGAGAAAGGGGGATAAGGGAAAGAGAAAGATGCGAGATATAAAAGGAGAAAGAAGGAAAAGGAGGGAAGAAGAGAAAGCGAGAGGGAGAAGGAGAAAAAAGGGAGAAGGGGAAAATGAAAAAGAAGAGAAAGGGAGATAAAGGAAAGAGGAAAAGAGGAGATATAGAAGGAGAAAGGAGAAGAAGAGAAAGGAGGAAGAGAGAAAGGGAAAAAGAGGAGAGAAAAAAAGGAAGAGAACTGATCATATTTTTTGGCCTATGGGGATAGCTGATGGGAGCGGCCTATGTGAACCCTATGTAAACTCTTTCGAAGGTTCTTATACGTAGGGAAAAACACTAAAAAGGAGTCTGAAGGGGAATGCAAGTTACTGATTCTTTGCTGAACATCGCTAAGTCTTACTGGAATACCATTTAATTGATTTTCCTGATGCTGTTCTCTCGTTTTTAGTAGTATTTTTTTCAGTGATAAGGTTAGTAATCAAGTTTTCAGTAGTAATAAAGCAAAGTAAAAAAAGTTGTAAAGTAGTAATAAAGTTTTCAGTAATAAAATCAAAGGTTCATGGTGGGTTAAGTGTCCCCTGAAACCTAATTAGAAGGTGTAGGTGTTTGAGTCTCAATAATTAGTTTCATTAGTTTCCCTTCAGTCTTCGCCTTATGTCAGGTCTCAATCTCTTTCTGGTTACTTGAGGAGCGTGTCAAAACCTTATCTGACGTAGGTGTGTTAAGTGTCCCCTGAAACCTAATTTGAAGAAGGTGTGGGCGTTTGAGTCTCGGTAGTTTCATTTGGTTCCCTTCAGTCTTCGCCTTATGTCAGGTCTCAATCTCTTTCTGGTTACTTGAGGAGCGTGTCAAAACCTTATCTGACGTAGGTGTGTTAAGTGTCCCCTGAAACCTAATCAGAAGAAGGTGTAGATGTTTGAGTCTCGGTAGTTTCATTTGGTTCCCTTCAGTCTTCGCCTTATGTCAGGTCTCAATCTCTTTCTGGTTACTTGAGGAGCGTGTGTCAAAACATTATCTGACGTAGGTGTGTTAAGTGTCTCCTGCAGCCTAATTAGAAGAAGGTGTGGGCGTTTGAGTCTCGGTAGTTTTATTTGGTTCCCTCCAGTCTTCGCCTTATGCCAGGTCTCACAATATCTCTGGGGCCATATCCTCAAACCTTTCAACACCCCAGCACACATACAGCACGCTTTTCCAAGGAGTTTCGGGCGTTTCCAGGGGTCGTTTAATGGCCCTGGTGGTAGTTTAACTCTTCTTCTATGCTATGAGTGTGAAAAAGCACTCATGAAAACCCGACCTAATTCTTTTTTTGACCATTGGAAACAGTTGATGTGAGAAGCGTAAGCGAATACCGACCCTGGTTACTTGAGGAGCGTGTCAAAACTTTATCCGACGTAGGTGTGTGGAAGCGTAAGAATTAACACCTTTAAGTTTGATTCCTCGGGTGTTGCTTTGTCTGACTCCACCTACTCTTACTTAATGACAGTTTATCTCCCAGCAACCTTGAATGGGTGTGTGGAAGCTTAAGGAGGAGCGCGTCAAAACCTTATCCGACGTAGGTGTGTGGAAGCGTAAGAATTAACACCTTTAAGTTTGATTCCTCGGGTGTTGCTTTGTCTGACTCCACCTACTCTTACTTATTGACAGTATTCTTCCAGCAACCTTGAATGGGTGTGTGGAAGCTTAAGGAGGAGCGCGTCAAAACATTATCCGACGTAGGTGTGTGGAAGCGTAAGAATTAACACCTTTTAGCTTGATTCCTCGGGTGTTGCTTTATCTGACTCCACCTACTCTTACTTAATGACAGTTTATCTCCCAGCAACCTTGAATGGGTGTGTGGAAGCTTAAGGAGGAGCGCGTCAAAACCTTATCTGACGTAGGTGTGTGGAAGCGTAAGAATTAACACCTTTAAGTTTGATTCCTCGGGTGTTGCTTTATCTGACTCCACCTACTCTTACTTAATGGCAGTTTATCTCCCAGCAACCTTGAATGGGTGTGTGGAACCTTATAATGACCTTTTAGTTGGTTTGTTTACCCGTCTCATTCTGTCAGGCTCTACTTATTCCTGTTCATTGACGGTTTATCTCCTAACTTAACCTTGAGTGGGCGTGTAGCTTCGCATGATAGGTTGGTATGCTCGAGACGCCTCCACCCCTCACATCATCTATTTTCAAAGGCCCAAGAGGAGATCAGTCGGGTTGCAGTGAGTGTTCTTATAAGTTCATGGTACAGAAGAAGGGTCAAACTACCATCAGGGTCATGAAACTACCCCTGGAAACGCCCACAACTCCTACGAAACCTTGTCAAATGTGTGTTTCTTAGGTTCATGGTACAGAAAAATGGTCAACCTACCACCAGGATCATAAAACTAGTACTGGAAACGCCCACAACTCCCACGAAAGTCTTATCAAATGTGTTTCTGGTACAGAGGAAGGGTCAATCTACCACCATGACCATAAAACTACCCCTGGAAACGCCCACAACTCCTACGAAAGTCTTATCAAATGTGTTTCTGGTACAGAGGAAGGGTCAATCTACCACCATGGCCATAAAACTACCCCTGGAAACGCCCACAACTCCCATATACGAAAGCCTTGTAAAATACGTGTTTGGGCGTCGATCTGTTTAAGAATAAGATCACCTTTTAGTTGGTCTATTTACCTGTCTCTCATTTTGTTACTCTCCTGCTTGTTTACGGTTCATCTCCCAACAACCTTGAGTGGGTGTGTGGCTCGGAGCTTAAGAATAATTACCTCTCTTGATAATTATCGCCTCAACACGCAGCGCAGAAGTTAATCACTCATGGCGCCTTCCTTCCCGATGGACGGTGTGATAAAAACTTCGCTCTCGGGGACGGTGGAGGCGGGAGGGACGGAGGGACAGGGAGAGGGCGGTAGGAATGCGGGTTAGCCAGACTGCACGTGTTGTTGTTCTTGTTTATACACCTGGGGTCATGCTTTTCAAGGCTCATACACGCATATTTCACAAGGCTTTCGTAGAGGTTGTTGGGGGTATTTCCAGGGGTAGTTTTATGAGCCTGGTATATGACTAGGCTTTCGTGGAGGTTATGTCATCTTCCATGGGTAGTTTTATCGTTTCAAGGCTTACACACGCATATTTCACAAGGCTTTCGTGGAGGTTGTTGGGGGTATTTCCAGGGGTAGTTTTATGAGCCTGGTATATGACTAGGCTTTCGTGGAGGTTATGTCATCTTCCATGGGTAGTTTTATCGTTTCAAGGCTCACACACGCATATTTCACAAGGCTTTCGTAGAGGTTGTGGGTATTTCCATGGGTAGTTTTATGAGCCTGGTAGTTTGTTACACACCCATATTTGACAAGGCTTTCGTAGAGGTTGTGGGTATTTCCATGGGTAGTTTTATGAGCCTGGTAGTTTGTTACACACCCATATTTGACAAGGCTTTCGTAGAGGTTGTGGGTATTTCCGTGGATAGTTTTATGAGCCTGGCAGTACTTTGTTACACACCCATATTTGATAAGGCTTCCGTTGAGGCTGTTGTGGATATTTCCTGGGTTTTATGAGCCTAGTGGTAGTTTATAGCACACACCCATATTTTAGTAGGGGAAGCAAGTTATCATTTTTCCTCAACGTCTCATTTAAATGTCTTGCAGGAATGCCATTTAATTGACCCTTAATAATGCTCACGTTAACTAATGTTGATTATACTAAGATGAGCACCGTGGTCATGCTTAGCTAAAGTGTAGTATTTTCCCTTAATGATAAAACTAATAATAGGTAGCAAGTGGAAAGTGTTTGCTAAAGAGTTCACTAATTCAAGACATGTTATCTTTATCTGTTTTATGTTGTAGTCCAAACTTTAATTAAGTACTCATCTCTCACAACAAGAGAATTCAACCCCAACCACAAGACCAAACCTTAACCAGTGTTACTATGCAAAGACTTATAGTACAAACAACAAGATCTTTGTGTTGCCAACTTGCCACTCACCACAGACTTACAGACCATTCAGCACTGCCAGGAGTACGTTATCATTACAGTGAACGCAGTAACACCCTTACCCACCAAGGCAGCAGTGAAGAGTAAACACATTGCTCTTACATTCAGTGCCCATCACTCCTGACCAGCAAGCCTCACGTGCCCCAGAAGCCAAGACACACTCATGGGTAATCAAACAGCCTCATCCTTGTCATTATTCTATACTCAAGAGATCCCTGAGTACACAATACAAAATGGACGTCGAAGGAAAGTATCGAGGAAGAAGGCGGAAACTGTGAAGAGAATATTAGTATTGAGCGACAAAACCCTCCAAGACCTCGAGAGCCCCTTCCCAGCCAGCAGCCCAGCACCCTGACTCCTGCCTTGGGGGTCTATGGGTGAGGCAGCTGCACCTGGTGTGTGGAGGGGCCGGTTACCCTCATAAGGTTTTGCATATACACCTCGCCTCTTGAAGGGTGGATGACAGCAGACTGGTACAGCAGCAGAGGTTGCCACAACCAGTCTGGCATGTCACTAGTAAACAGAGGCAGTGACTTCTTGGGGGAGAGTTTGAGCCTCTTTGGTGGTGTCAATTCGGGCATCATACAACAGTGGGCCTTCAAGACTGCCTGTTAGTGAAGCCCCTGGATAACTTTGTGTCAGGTTGGGGATGATGAGAAGAAAAAGGAGGATGGGAAAGTGAGCAAACAGTGACAACGATCTCTCTCGCTCACTCTCTCTCTCTCTCACACACAAGCAAGGAAGAGCTTCAAGTTCTGCACAGTCCACCCAGCTGTTCATTCTCCCCTCTCAGGCAGGTTGTTAATTGGGTCCCTGGGGAAACCTGGGGAAGGGAAACTGAGGTAACCCAGCTCCTTCCCTTGCCCTGTGTCTTGGGGTAATGGCTCAAGGGTCAGTGGAGTGTAGATTGTGGGTTAGTAGCAATAGCTTATATATTTACAGTAACAATTGCCTCACACCAACACATTACACTTGGGATACACAGTTCACCATTCCCTAGTTGAGCGGGAAAGACGAACTGTGTATCCCAAGTGTAATGTGATGGTGTGAGGCAATTGTTACTGTAAATACATAATCTATTCTTACTGACCCACAGAGATGAGCACTAAGGCCCAGCTGAAGTGTATGCCCCCAACTTAACCTTTCCTGGGGGTGGTCACAGAGGCATACCCTTGGCAAGAGTTTTTAGCAGTTTATTCTTTACACTTGAGTAAAAAATCAAACTCCATGGCTGAAATAATAAGGAATGGTGAGTCTCCCATGTACAGGTTTGAAGGTTTTTAATGGAGCAGTCTTAGGATTAAAGTTTCCAAGCATATTATTGTCATAGATGAGTTTCTTATACAATTAAGATTAACCTGAGGTAGTGTCATGATTAATAGCCAGCAATAATAAATAACTTCCACCTTCCATCTTTTGATGCAAGACGCTTTATGCAGTAAAATTAATTTCATCAATAATAAATAACTTCCACCTTCCATCTTTTGATGCAAGACGCTTTATGCAGTAAAATTAATGGCCAAGCATCTCACACCTCACACTGCTCACGGCCAAAGACAATTATGCATCTTGGCCCATGTAGTCCCTTCGTCAGTCCTGGCCCGGCTGTTTCCTTCATCAATAATAAATAACTCATCTTCCACCTTCTGATGCAAGACGCTTTATGCAGTAAAATTAATGGCCAAGCATCTCACACCTCACACTGCTCACGGCCAAAGACAATTATGCATCTTGGCCCATGTAGTCCCTTCGTCAGTCCTGGCCCGGCTGTTTCCTTCATCAATAACCATAATCATGATCAGTCCCGGGAAATTATTTATGCCTCCTTAGAACTCAAAGCAATATTATATAAATGTATATAGACTTTCAAACAACCAACAAAAGAATAGTGATCCAGCAATGTCTCCCACTTAATAATAAATGTGGATGAAATACTTCTTTCCTCCACATTGTACTGAGACGCTGAACACCTTGGCAACTCTGCTTTGTCCTCACCCAAACTCAGTATAAACAAATGTATCGTCTTCCACCAAATAGGAATCCAAAAGAAGTAATGAAGGCAGTGTGCATGACTTACACATGGGAATGAGATGAGGATAGATATAATTTCAGCTCACATCCTACACTTATTAATGAAAGCCTCACAGAGTCTTCCAGAAATAATCATGATCAATAGATGTCTCTAGAAAAAAACTTGTGATGAGAGGATGAAACGTGTGGAGTGTGTGTGTGTGTGTGTGTGTGTGTGTGTGTGTGTGTGTGATGGGTGAGTGCATGACTGTGTCCTTACCTTTACAACTTCCCTAAGAATTAATGTATCACAGGAAAAGGCTCCAGCTTGTGTGGCCCTCAGGGCGCCCTCCTCTATGACTCATCCCGAGCTGTGTCAGGGCTGGCGGCCTCCTCAGGGGGGGTGGGGGGCGAGGAGGCAGAGGAGGCGGTGAGAGTTTGCAGCAGGTGGTTGAAGGACTCTACGTGGAGGCCGTCCAGAGCCTCCTGGTCCAGGGGTTTAGAGAGCAGCGTCAGCATGTGATGCAGGTGCTCCAGTTTCTTCCTCTGGGTCTTGATGTCCCTCATGAAGTGCACCCGGGCCTGACGCAGCCGCTCAAAGCTGCGCTGCTCATGTGCTGAGGCCTCTGAGGGTGTGTCGGCAGCAGGTGCGGCCTTCACCAGCCTCTCCAGGACACGCTGGAGCCGCCTGGTGGACGTCGTGAGGTTGTGGTGGAGTGCGGTGGAGGCGAGGGCAGCCTCGTGCAGCACCCCTTCACGGCACTCCTCGCCACAGGCATGCAGGGCCAGGGTGAGGCGCTGGCGGGGGCTCAGGTCAGCCATGATGAAGGATATGACACTCGCTGGGGTGATCGAGTGGCTCAGGTCAAACACTCGGCTGTCAGACTTTCTGCAACGGCCGGCAATGTTTGGTGAGGACATGCACCAAGGAAAATACCCACACTGTTAATCATCACTGAAATCAGGCTTAGTAATGGCATCAATTCAAACTCTTCAGATATACGTTATATAAAATCAGCACAGAGACTTTTTTGGTAATTCTTCAAAGACTCCTAATGTTACAGCCATCAGTAGATAGTAAGTCTGCAGTGCTCTACCTGAGTGCTGGGTGCACGATGATGGTGGGCAGCGTGGTGAAGTGGAGGTGCCAGGGCAGGATGTTGCCCACGACGTTGATCCGTGCGAAGGTGACGTCTGGGAGGTGGCGCATGGAGTGTGCCACCGCCAGGAACACGTGGCCAATGGTGCTGCACGCCACACAGTTGCTGTTGTAGTGCAACACCACCACGGTCTGTACCACACACACACACACACACACACACACACACACACACACACACACACAAAGAAAAAAAAGAAGCTTATTTAATATTTTCCTCTCACAAATGAAGGAAGTGAGTTAGATTAAAAAAAAACATGGCTACCACTGTCACCCCAAAAGGAAAAATCAAAGACATAACATCATAATAAATACAAGATACCAATAAGTACATAACACAAGACACCCATTTAGCATGTTATTTGTTCACCATGGAAGTAAGCTAAATATGAATGACCTGACATGACCCTGAGCCCAATGCCTTCCCTGACGTCAACTTGAAATGCGTAACAGCCTCTCACTTTGTTCCCTTTTCACCATGACAGCTGAATCAATATGAATGACCTGACATGACCCTGAGCCATATTCCTTCCCTAATGTCAACTTGAAGTGCATAATAACCTCACTTTTTTCCCTTTTCACCATGGCAGCTGAATCAATATGAATGACCCAACATGACCCTGACCCCAATGCCTTCCCTGACTTCAGCTGGAGATGCACAACAACCTCTCGCTCACTCACCTTCCCCGCCTCCTGAGTCACCTTGAAGTAGTTTTCCGCCGTCAGCTCCTGGATGCACATTTGAGAAGTACTATCACACTGTGTCATTTCCTTCCCCCCACTCACCAAGGTTCTAGAATGCAATGGTGTTTACAGCACAAAAAGTTTCCAATGGTGTCAAAGCATTTCAAAATCAGCATAGTTATCCAAGCGTTTTACATCCATCCCTCCAAAAACAGCAACAAATTAACCAATGAGAAACTGCTAAACGGGTTAAATTGTAATGATGAAAAGCAAAATAAATCGATACAAGATGACTTACAATGAAGAAGGGAACGAAAACAGGTAAAATTATAATGAGAAAAAGCAAGAACACAAAATACAACATGAATTAAAATAGAAAAGGGAAAAAAATGGGTGAAATAAAGCATAAATCAGAGCAGAAAAGGAAAAAAAATGGGTGAAATTGCAATGAAAAAAAGCAAAGACACAAAATACAACATGAATTAGTGGAAAAGGAAAAAAAAATCAGGTAAAATTGTCATTAAAAAAAACCCACAAGTAAACAAAATACAACATGATTTTTTTTTGCCCTTGAACCATTTCCTTTACTGTAAAAAAAAAAAAAGGGGGGGGGGAGGGGAAAAAGAAATATCAAAGAAGTCCGCCCTCCCTTACCTGTCGAGCATCCCGTTGGTGTAGTTTAGGATGAAGGCGGCGAGGGCGTGCTTGGAGAGGCTGGCGTCGAGGATGAAGTGAGCCTCGCGCTGGACGTCAACGATCACCGCCGCTGTGTTGGCCGGCTCCCGCGATGACAGGTCGATGCCAAGTCTGCGTGCCACATCCCGGTGCTGCAGCGAGTCCAGGGCCACGAAGGAGAGCGTCTTGTTGGTCCGGCACCCCAGTCCTGCGAGGGGTTACACACACTCATACAACAGGGACCTTAACGTGGTAGCTGTGAGGATCATGTTCCTTAATGGCCCCTCTAAGCGAGAAAAATGAGAAAAAATCATCACTCGCGTAAACAATTTCATTATATATATATCAACGCATTTGTGATCAGTTTGTGCATCATCTATTTTTGGGGGTTTATATCAGGGCAAAAATTTGGCCCGTCGCTGGTACACGGTAAAGCCACAAATTTGGACCGTCGCTGCTACCGGGTTAAGCACCTCCCCAAACTCCATATTCAGTCATCCTCCTAGCACCCCAGTCCTGCAAGGGGCTTCACATAGCTAAGGGACCTTCATCACCCCCTAACTTCCATATTCAATCCTCCTCCCAAGTTGTAATACTCCAGTCCTGCAAGGGGCTTCACATAACTAAGGGACCTTCATCACCCCCTAACCTCCATATTCAATCCTCCTCCCAAGTTGTAATACTCCAGTCCTGCAAGGGGTTTCACAAACTCATGCAAAAGGGACCTCTCGCACCCCCTTAATCAACCTGTTCTGTCATCTTTGTAGCAAAAACTAAGTCATCATTAATACATTGATCTGGAGGGTAGGTTTGTAGTGCATAATAAAGTTTAGTCATTTCTTAACAACACAGCTGACTTCTACTACAAAAGGGAAATCTAGCACCCCTTTAACCAACATGTTCTGTCATCTATTATTACACTGATCTGGAGGGTAGGTTTGTAGTGCTTTATAAGGTTTAGTCATCCCACACAGCTGACTTCTACCACTAAACCCTCAGGAGTAATTGTATGGGGACAAGTCTACTGAAGCTTTACAACAGTTCAATCCTTCACTCTTACCTGTGATATCAACGGCCGTGTTCTGGTCTCTGATGTACGGGACAGGACCAAGCAGCGACCCGTGGAACAGCTTCTTGCATTGCTCCTCCCCTGCCACGGCCTCCAGCCTCTCTATGTGGTCATCCACCTGGCCAGTCTTCACCGCCTGAAAGCCACACCATTGCCAAAGATAAGAAAAAGTACACTATGAATTAAGGCATCCAGAGAAGGGGCATAAGGGGCAAAGTACATGTTTTTAGTTTGCACTGGGAAAGGGAAAAGCGACTCTCAGTACACCCAATACAAGGTCATTTTTCCCTTGCACCTTGTTTTCTGTTCTTCCTGGGAAATGTAGTTTGCCTTGTCTGCCTTTCCCAGTGTATACTAGAAAAAAAATGTCTCTATCACTTACACCCTTTCACCATGCCTCCCTTACTGCTTGTTTTCTGTTCTTCCTGGGAAATGTACTTTGCCTTGTCTGCCTTTCACAGTGTATACAAGAAAAAGAAAATGTTCTCCAGACACCTCAAATGTTGTGATACGAGAACTATACATGTACAGAATCCCTAAGTTAAACAAGTACCTTATTTTAACTGTAGTATGCCTTTCCCAGTGTATACTAGAAAAAGAAAATGTCTATCCCTTACGCCCTTTCTCCAGACACCTCAATGTTGTGATACGAGAACTATATATGTACAGAATCCCCAAGTTATACAAGTACCTTATTTTAACTAGTAAAGAACTGATGGTGTCCTCAAACGTTAAAAGTAAAATTGTACACTTAGTCTAGACGAAAGCCCACACATATCCCACGCCCCTCACCTGGTCTGGCTGGGTCTTGTCCTTAGGGATGTGCGGGATGGGCTTCGTTTTTGCCTTGGTGGTGTTGGCGTGGTGGCAGCACACTGAGGGGTCCTTCCAGGGGTTGTACTGCAGGACCATCTCACGGCAGGAATCGCTCAGCACCGTCATGAGGCTGTTGACGTGGTGGAGCAGGTTGGCTTTCATTCTGGAGCGGTACAGGATAAGGAGGAAGATTAGAAAGAGGAGGAGGAAAGGGAGTATGAGAATGATAAGGAGGAAGAAAGGATAGGGAGGCAGATTAGGAAGAGGAGCAGGAAAAGGATGATGATAGTGGTGAGGAGGAGAAAAGGATAGGGGGGGAGGATTAGGAAGAGGAGGAGGAAAGGGATGATGAGAGTGGTAAGGAGGAGAAAAGGATAGGGAGGCAGATTAGGAAGAGGAGCAGGAAAAGGATGATGAGAGTGGTAAGGAGAAAAGAATAGGGGGGAGGATTACAATGAGGAGGAGGAAATGGAAGCGTATATGAGTTTTTAACAATAACTGCTCAGTATCTTTATAACAGACAATAACTTGGAGGTGACTCACTGCAGGTTGGGGTTGACACACTCCTCAGAGGCAGGGCTTCCGTCCGGTGCAGGAACACACACCCCTCCTGCCTCTGTGCTGTGGCAACACCCCTTGCCTGCAGGATGACAGGCTTATGAGAAGAATTCTGGATGGTCATATGACTGTATAGCTTTATATACAATCAGCATTGAGTATTATGCCAACAAACCATTGGCGTGGTAATGGCTACCACTGCCAGGTCATCGTACTCAGAGCACAGTATTTACCGGTTTCTGACGCTTAACTATTGCCAAGAAACATCAGGATCTAACTCTTTTAATGATAACTATAAATTAGTTTTGTTATTGGAGCCCAGAAGACAGTTTACGTGTAGGAAGTTGGGAAATATAATCGGCTGAGTACGACAATCTAGCAACGCTGGTAATGGCATACCTTCTGAGGCTCGCTGCTGTTGTGCCAAGTGGAGCATCTGCAGGTGTTCAGTCAGGTAGGTCTGGCAGGCCTTCTCCACCTTCCTCTGAAAGGTGCGGCCCCTGGAGCGCGACACCCTCAGGTAGCGGGCCAGCGTGGACACTCGGCTTGACTGGTTGCAGTTGAAGTAGTCGAGGGAGACTTCTCGTAGCTGAAAAATGAATCAGCGAGTGTAAACAGCCTTACCAGCACACCAGAAAACAAAAGTAATAACACAAGACTTTTCAAACAAACACCACACAGGGGAACACACTTGAACTCAGAACAATCAAGAATTTGGTTTCCTAAATAGCTAGCAAACAGAGTTAGTCCTTTCCTAGATACCAATAAAACGTTCATGCTCTCTTCTCAGTATAATAACAGAACAAGTGCAGAGCCAAAGCAGCTCTCCCTAGTGGCCCGTCACCTACCAGTGTGTAGGGGTCGTTGGGGGTGTGGTAGGGGTTGTCAGGAGCGAAGAGCAGCAAGCTGGGGCCCTCCTGTGTGTCCAGGCTCAGCACCTGACTCTTGTCGCCCGAGACGTGGAGCCACGAGGCGGTCTCATCCAGGCGCTTGGCCACCCAGTTGCTGATGCCCTCGCTGTCTGACGTGGCTGCGTTAGTGAAGGACTGAGGGGAAGAGGAACAAATCTGAGGTGAATATTAGAGCCCAAATATGCAACAGAGTAATTACACATTGAATACTTTTGAATCATGTCAGTCATAATGCATTTTCGACTAAAACTAATCTGTTACCATCTACTCTACAAAACAACAAAGAAATGGGGTACTTCATATCATAATAATCACCACCAGTATCCCATTTTTACACAAACTAACATATAATTCTCAAGAAACTGCATTAGAGTCTTAAAGAAGTAGATAGACTGTGCAAGAGAGAGGAGGCAGGTAAGTAGGATGCCTCACCAGCGTAGTGTTCCACAGCACCAGGTGGATGGACTGGGAGGTGCTCAGGGAGAAGGCCTGGGCCACCTGAGGGTTGGTGACGACGCCCCAGGCCACGGCACCAGATGGCTCGTGTTGCAGCCATCGCAGCGCTGCCAGGTAGTATGACGTGTAGCCCCTTGGCACTAGGCTCGAGGAGAAGTCATAGTATCCCAGCACCACCGCCTGCAAGGACAATGATTCTCCTAAGGGTTCTCATATATTGTCAATCTTTTGCCTCATTTAAAGGAATTCAAGGGACATAAATTGCACTTGTACCCTAATATCAATGACTTTTTAACCCCCTGACTGCAGATTTCCTACAAGAAGACCTCACCAAGCTACAGGAATGGAACAAAAAGTGGCTGCTACAATACAATGAAGAAAAATGTAAAGTCCTGCACCTTGGGAGGGGATATCCAGCATACCAATACCACATGGAAAACACTCCACTATCCACCACAGAGGCAGAGAAAGACCTGGGACTATACGTTACCAGGCTACCAGTGAAAGCCAAATCCATGCCAATCGCAGCGGATGGGTTACAGAAATTCAAGGCACAGAAATTGAACTTGTCCTTGATATCCACAACTTTTTAACTTGAGGTTGCAAGAGGCTTAGACCCAAAGATTATTCAGGGTAAAGTTTAGTTAGCAATAAATTATAAAGGCATCATATTTTTCATTGATAGGTAGTAAAAGATCTCCTTAACTGAACACACCAAGCCTGTCAATGCACAAACAAGTAACAGCACCAAACCCTGCTTACACTGTGGTCCACCTGCAGCCTGGGTAGGTCGGCGTGGCTTGCAACGTGAGTCAGCGGACGCAGGCAGCGGGAGAGGAAGCGTATGAGGTGACCTGCCTCGTGGGGACCGCCATAAGCAAATGCCTTGGTCTCCATCCCTGAGGAGGTGCGGATGTGCAGGACAACAGCCGGGAACTTGCGGATTTTGTAGCGAGACTTGCACTCCGAGCCCGGGTGCCAGCAGTTGATGGCGGCGAAGTAGATCTGAGGGAGGCAAGTGTCAGTTTCAGGCCGCTCAAAAATTATGCTCTGTAACAATACTTATCTTCAGACTAGCTATTACTACACCTCTCTAAATACTGTACTAATCACTTATGAATATGTTTCGACTCAACTGGTTGGCTGATTATTACAGAAATATATGAAAATCAGACATGGTGTTAGGTCCAAGAGATCTGGCAACACTAGGATAGAACTGAACTCCTTTTTTTCATAATACTGGGTAACAAAACTCTCCTGATTCACCCAAAACAGCTGCATAATAAACATGAGCATCTTTTCTTCCTAATACTGGGTAACATAACTCTCCGATGATTCACTCCTTACAGCTGCATGATAAACCTAAATACCTGTCAGAAAACTACAGATATAAATAGATGAATAAGCAAAACCTAATCATACCTTTCCTTTTTCATCTTGGAGCAACTCACTAACCTGCTGAATAATAAAACCTGAATAACTGCCGGAAAATTATAGACATAAATAGATGAAAGAGCAAAAACTAATCCTACCCTTTGTTTATCATCTATGTGGAATCAACTTACCTGCTCATGATGGAACTGTGCCGCTTGCTCCACCTCCCAGCGCAGGGCCTGGGAGCTCCTGTCCCACGGCGCATAGTACACCACCAGGGAGAGGTCCGACGCCAGGAGACGCTCGGTGAGGCCTCCGACATCACCCGAATGGAAGTCCGTCACCAGGGAATGTTGTGGGAAGAACGGTTGAGGGGAGGATGCCTTGCGAATCAGCGGCCCCTTACTGAGGAGGAATGCCGGGTTATCACAGACACCGTGAGCAGAGTTGAGGTTGTGTTTTAATGTCACTGTACTTCAATTAGGACAGAATTATGATGATCAAGTTTTGGTGTTGTATGTCTTTCTAAAACAGTCAATAAACCCACTTCTAGACTAGCTATACAGTCATTATTACTAAGAACTAGGACACAGATAGTTTTCAATTAGAACTGCAGCAATTATTGACCTATCACATCCATACTACAATGCTAGGTGAACACTCAGGGAAGTTTATCACAATTCATAGCTAGAAGTGATGGGTTAGGTTAGGATAGATTTAGTTAGGATGCTAAGTGGAATCAATCTATTAGCAACATTCAGTAAATATTTTAGCCAAAGAAATAATAATTACTGACAAAAAAATGTAAAACTAAAAATAAACTTTTCAATGTTCTTAACTGTGATAAAGAAAAATGTAAACTCGGAACAGGAACAAAACACTTGATACTGCAGTTATAGTACAAAGTGCTCATGCAGCCAAATATTATGAATAATTCTTAGTAAGTAATAGTTTGTAGCAGACACCTTCATAATACATATCACAGTCTTGATGCCTACATTCTCAAGGGAACAAAAATCATATAAAGCATCAAAAATATAACCAAAATAGAAAAATGTAAACTTGTGTGACCATGAAGGTAATGGAGAGGGTTAAGGAAGGGATACACCAAATAATAAGGAGAAGAGCACCAAATATCAAGCATACAACAAAGCACAGAACGCATCCCGTCTCAGTGATGCGCTGGGCTACATGAGTGCAGGCATACCAATGGGAGCCGCCCCCGCCCCAAGGCTCTACAAAGCCCCCTACAGCACATGAAAACTCCAAAGAGCTTCCTTACCCGTCAGATGATATTGCCCATGAACTAGAGGGAAAGACCCAAGGGAATTAGTAAGTACAAAAAACTAACAGCTTAAATTGCATAAATTATCTTCTATGTATGCTTTAAAATCATCAGAAAGAAGAGGCACAATATCTGAATAGGCAATATGTACAAAGCCTCTTTCCAAGCTAACATGTACCAGATGCAACCACTCAATTAGCTTCTTCCAGTCTCTTTATCTCATGTGTTATCTGCACCTGATGTTTTCCCACACTTCTGAACTTGCCATATCAAAGACACATTCGAAATATGGGAAAACATCAAATGTAGATGATACAGCAATTGAGATGTTGAAAGGAGAATCTGTAACTCATCCAACTGAATGTATGTCATGTGAATCCTGCACAGTTTGAGCAACTACTGAGCAGCTCAACAAGTAATTAGTGTACGTAAATTGACTTATATACCGAGGGGTTTGGTAAATAACTATAGAACATGATCTTATTAACTGAGCACTAACTTGGGAAATAAGTCAATGGCATGAAGTTATTTAGTGAAGATTTATACGCATGAATGTGAGCGAACTCATACACACAAGGTGCTCTCAAGTGCAGCGGCTAGCACATTCGCTGCACAACATAGAGGTCTCAGGTTCGATTCCTGGATAGAATGGAGATGGATGGCAGTCATCTTTGATCTCTGCCCCTGTCCACCCAGCAGTGAATGGGACTGGGCGTGACGAGCCAGCAACTACCATAATTGGGTTAAATATACATACATTACACTAGCTAGAATGTTCAGGCAGAGGAAGATGTTAGACTTAAAAAGGTACCATAATTAAAGAGGTAATGGAAAATAAACAAGTTAGTGATGCATGTACTGTCAGCTCTATGGTATTAAGGCTGTGAAAGAGGTTATATTGAGACAGGAGTTAATGAAGAACAAAATAGCTACATGTCCTATCAGAGTTTACCAGGGAAAGGGATGAAAGAATGATGATACATCTTAACTTCTGCATAAGGGATTTGAACAGAATAGGAATGAGCTAGAGTAAACCATGTCCTGTAGGTTAGCGTCAGGTCACGGAGGTCACTGTATCCACTGACCTGCTGTGCACAAGTTCTTTTTTTTACAGTAAAGGGCAAAAATAGACGAGTTTACCAGTGGAAGGGATGAAAGAATGAAGATGCTGGTACTCTTGCATAAGGAATTAGGACAGTAGAGTAAACCATGTCCTATAGGTTAGCGTCAGGTCACGGAGGTCATTGTATCCACTGACCTGCTGTGCACAAGTTCTTTTTTTTTTACAGTAAAGGGCAAAAATAGACGAGTTTACCAGTGGAAGGGATGAAAGAATGAAGATGCTGGTACTCTTGCATAAGGAATTAGGACAGTTGAGTAAACCATGTCCTGTAGGTTAGCGTCAGGTCACGGAGGTCACTGTATCCACTGACCTGCTGTGCACCACGATGACCAGCGCCAGGAAGAGCAGGCCCAGCTTGGCGGCCAGCATGATCCTGTCTGACAGCAGCTGGGGAGGCGCTGACCCACCCCTCGGCGCCCTCCTCTCCCCCTCCTCCTCCTCCTCCTCCGTGTCTGAGCCTAGCAACGCGCCCTCCTCCTCGACCCGGGTGTCCTCGTCGTGTCCCTGTGGAAGTGGCGGTGTGGTGTCCCCGCCTGGTGGTCCCCCCGCGGCCTCTACGCCAGGCATCCCAGCACCATGGCTCGGCGAGGGCTGGGCCACAGTAAACAATAGACGCTCAGGGATTGTGAGATAAACACACACAAACGTCACCCAGCAAACAAAAGACTATCGAAACACTACTTATAATCCATTTCAATACTCCTTTTTATACTTACTGACCCTCTATGTGCTTCTAAAGAGTGTTCAAGACTATCCTTAATTTTCTTTCACTATTCTCTAAGCCATCCAATGACCTATCACCGCTGGCCAACTGTACTAGAGCTGATAAAAGATAGATTATACACTGTGTCTTTTCTACTACATCTTGAGATAAACACAGACTCAAACGTCACTTTACAAATAAAAGACAGTCGCCTAAAGCATCAAATTCCTTATAACACACTACGCTGCCCTGTTATCAGCTCTCTTGAACGTCTAAAAATGGGTGTTCAAGACTATCCTTAATTTTCTTTCACTATTCTCTAAGCCAACCAATGACTATCACCGCTGGCCAACTGTACCAGAGCTGATAGAAGATAAATTGTATAGTATAGTGTGTTTTTCCTATTTCCCTTATTATACTGTACTGATATCCTATGTATACCTGTAAATTTCCCCTTCATTATTCTTTCACTACATGTTTTCCCTTGAGTCTAGACCGTGATTATAGCAACCACGGGAGCTTGATGATCTTGACTCTCACCATTGCTAGGCCAAGGGTATTGCGTTCTGAGGGTGTTGCGTAACTATTTGCCGGTAAAGGAAGCCCCACACACGGCAGAAGTCACCTCCATATTTAGCCAATGATGGGGACAGCTTACAAGACAACCATATCTCATTATTTATGTATTTAGTAACCCCGCGCAGCTATATAGCACCCGGCCACCTCTACCTATAAGTAAGATAAAAGGAGGTAAAGTAATGAAAAATAATGAAAAATTGAAGAAGAAGAATGAAGTTTGAATAAAAATTAAGTATCAACCAGCCAGCTTATTCTATACTAATCGGGAGCCTACATCCGGGGGCGCATTGCTTCACTCACTCGCCGCCTATAGCTACTTCCGATTATCCCTCCGAATAAGCTCACACGCAGCCGAAATATTACTACTTAAAAGCTTTGTTAATGTGACTGTGAATAATTCTACATCCATCACTTTGATCTCTTAATGGTTAATTCAGGCGAAGTAAAAGCTAAAATATATATCCAACCGGCTCCATGAATATAATAATGACATATTCTTTTCTTGTGAACTGCCAAAACGAAGAGAATAAAAAGGTAATGGGTCTAAATATGTATCGTAAGTGTGTGTGTGTGTGTGTGTGTGTGTGTGTGACGTTATGACCTTGCATCGCCTACGAGTACAGAACACGTATACCTGACAAATGCAAGTCGATATCATAAGACACCTTGGCTTTTCACATTACCTATTTCTAAAGGTCAAAGAGAGGGTCAATCGGGTTCTAATGAGTGTTTCTTTAGGTTCACGGCACAGAGGAAGAGTCAAACTACCACAAGGGCCATAAAACTACTCCTGGAAATGTCCCAAACTACTATTAAAGCCTTGTCATATACGTGTTCATGGACGACGAAATGTTTAGTAATACGACCCAAAGCCCCAACATGGTCCCAAGCATTGCACGCACACCCATAAACTCACATCAACACTAATACCAACACTAACACAAACTAATCAGCGGACAGTCACGTACCTCCATTAGCTTAGAGCCGCGAAAAGCTGGACGGCGCGAGGAGGCAGAGGAAGGAGTGTATATATGTCGGGAAAGGAACAGAGAGAGAGAGAAGGGCGACAGGGAGGCTTGCACAGTAGGCAGTCGTGAGGTGAATGCTGAGTTTCCTGCTGAGTGTGTGTCAACTGGTCTTCCTCTATGTGTGTGTGAGCGTCGACGAAGCCCCACACAGCAACCTTCTCTCCACGTTCAAGGCCGCAGCAAGAGAGCCAGGCGGCATACGCTCACACGCTCACCTCGCTCCTGATATACACGCGAATGCGATGTCACGTTCAGGGGCACAGGTGTTGCATCTATGTGGTTGTTGAAGATGTAGTAGTAGTCGTAGTAGTGACGGTAGTGGTGGTGGTAGTTGTAGTAGTGGTGGTGGTGGAGCTGTAATGATATAGAAGTGGTAATACAAGAATGATGATGATGATAATAATAATAATAGTGATAATGATAATAATAATGACTAATGATGATAATAATAATAATAATAACAATGATAACAAAAAGAACAACAAATTAAAAACCTATAACACGTACGTCGTTGCGATAATAATAATAATAAAAAAAAAAGGTATTTGAACAACTCTCGTCAGCACAGTTCATTGCATTTCACTACTTTCAACTTCACAACTTTGGATGAGCAGAGAAAGAGAAAAACAAAAATAATATAAACACTCGAATTTTCAAAGCGTGCACGAAATCACTTGAAAAAAAAAAACACTCCCAAACTTTCCACATTCTCTCTAAAAGAAAGATTTAACAAGTAAACTTTTGAATGCTGCCTGTGATAACGTATAACAACAAAATATATGTGCACTATCGCAAACTCTAATAATTGTAGCTTGAACTGTAATGCAAGTCTAGTTAACATTTGTAATTCAGTGTAGCTTGGAATGTATACGCTAATGTGATGACAATGTTGGCTTGCAGGTTTGACCACATTACAACAATAAAAAATAAATAACCGATTGAACATAAACTTATACATTGATGCCAACTGATGTTTTAGTTACTGCTACAATATATGGACCATGAATGCCCTTTTTATTTAACATTTTGCACATTGTTGTTTTATATATTAATTTCTGGTTTGACGTTTTACTCGAATACGCGATCAGTAAAATCTATCTATCTATCTATCTATCTATCTATCTGTTGGGGGTGTAGTTGTTTTAATAGTTACGTTAGCTAGATGTTATTGTGTTCAGATAATGACGTGACTAAATTTGCAGGAAAGGAACTCACGTACGCCGGGTAACACACTCCAACACACTCCAACACACACACTCACAAGCCTTCAGTCCACATTTAAACGTATCGAACTCCCATTACGACTATATCCCAAGTCCACAGAGAAGATTATCCGGGTTTTCATGAGTGATTTTCCCGCTCAAGTGCCAGGGGCCGCGTAAAACCATCACTAGGATCACATAACAGTCCATGAAAATACCAGCAACTACGAGAGGATTTTCAGACACGCGAACCGAGGTGGAATAAAGGCCGGTATATTCAGACGCTCCCACCTCTCACATCAGCTATTTCCAAAGACCGAAGAGGATATTAAAAGCGTTGTGATTAATGTTATTTCCACGTTCATATTACAGAAGCTTTGTCACACTACCACCAGGGTCAAAGAACTTCCCCTGGAAATGCCCAAACTACCCGTGAAAGCGTTGTCAAAGATGTGTTCCTGCGCCCTGAAAGGTTAAAAAATGTGGCCCAAAAGTCTCAGCGTTGTCACGGAGAGAGAGCGCAGGTAACTGAGGGTCAGGAAGAGGTGGGAGTGAAGGGAAGTCTTATCAGAGCAGCGATCAGAAACAAACACAGGGATCACAGACGACTCTTGTACCACAGTAACGGGAGATAGCGCCCCATACTGTTAATCACTTCGAGGCTCACACACCTACATTTGATAAGGGTATGGTAGAGGTTGCGTTACTCTCTCCATGGGTAGTTTTATGAGTCCAGTGATAGTTTGACAAGGTTTCTATACCGTGAATGTGAAAATACACTTATGAGAACCCGACTGATTTCCTGTGTGACCTTTGATAATGCCGCTGTAGAGGTAATCTTAGAAGGTGTGTTAGTATTGCCATGTGAAGTTGTATGAGCCTAGGGATAGTTTGACAAGGCTTCTTCAACATGAACGTGGTAATGCCTTTATGAGAACACGACTAATCTCTCTTATGACCTTTGGAAATTGATGTTGTGAGATCCGAAAGTGCCCGAGAATAAGTGTATGATATTGTCAAACCAAAGACCATGGACTGAATACAATGAACTTAGATGCCAGTGAATGTTTTTACCCATATCTTTGCCACTTGACTTCACACTTCACGACCATAACAATTAATGCAATAGAGATAAGAACAAAGAGATAAGGTAGGAATGGATTGATATAGAATGGAGGTGATTTTCAGGCTAGTGCTGATGGAAAAGGTGAACTCATAAGGTGTGTATTGAGGCTGTACAGGTGTATATAGGTGTGAGGGTGAGCAAGTTTGATGACGCGAGTGCAGTAAAATTATAGTAGAAAAGATTATCCAGCCATTACGTTATCTATTTCACAAGTGGGTTCGGTTAAATACCTCTCTGTGTGTGTGTGAGAGGGGGAGGGGGAAGAGGGGGGAAGTGAGTGTGTGTGTGTGTGTGTGTGTGTGTGTGTGTGTGTGTGTGTATTGGACAGACAGAAAAACACAGACCGACTGACATTCTGACACACACACACACACACACACACACACACACACACACACACACACACACGAAAAAAATACACAGATCCAAATTTTTAGAACTGTCAGAATTGGTATATTCACTAAAGGTTAAACAATTCCAAGTAATACTCTCTCTTCCTTTTCCTTTCCTTCCTTTCCTGCAAATTTAGCCACGTCCTTATCTGAACACAATAACATCTAGCTAACGTAACTATTAACACAACTACACCCCCAACAGATAGATAGATAGATAGATAGATAGATAGATAGATTTTACTGACCACATATTCGAGTAAAACTTAAAACCAGAAATTAACATGAAAAACAACAATATGCAAAACGTAAAAGAAAAAAGGGCATTCATGATCCATATATCAAAGCAGTAACTAAAACAAACAAGCCATTCACGTAACAACAGACAGTATCAACGTTATACAAGACAATACATTATATTAAAAACTTCCGACATCCCCATTCACTTCCCTCTCAATCCCCTTCCTCCATTCACGTATCTTTTTAAGCCCCACGCCAAGGAGAGGGGAAGGTTAGTGATTGACGGATTCATTTCTTTAACTGACTCTCTCCTTTACTTAGTCCATCGGTCGCCCCCGCCCGCCACTGACTGACATCTCATTAAGGAAACATTCTCAACGGTGTCCCGCGGCGTATTAGGATCTTCAAGTCCCTTCATGTCATTTCTTATTGGGGGCGTTTTGCCACTAGCTTTTGTTTCTGTTACCCGTTTTGTTTCTTCCTCTTTCTGTCTCTCTCTCTCTCTCCTTCGCTCCGTTTTCCTCCTCTTCATTTCCTACCCAGTCCTCTCTCTCTCTCTCTTTCTCTCTCCCTTTCTCCCTGTTTCTCTCCTTCTTTCTTCTCTTCCAATGCCGCCCCCTTAAAACTTCCTGAGCCGGATTTTGTTGCTCATTTTTATTTTGCAGGAGTTTGTTATTAAGTTTTGCATCGTTTCCCATCCTCTCTGTATCCAGCTAGCCAGGCATCTTCTCCCTCCTCCTCTTTCTCTTCTTTCCCTTTCCTTCACACTCCCTATCCTCCTTTCCCTCCTTCTTCTTCCTCTTCCTTCCTCTTTCTATTCCTCTTCTTTCCTTCTCCTCTGCACTTTCCATCCTCCCTTCCTTCTTTCTCTTCTTCCTCCTCTCACTCCCCCACACTACGAGTTCCTGTCCTCCTCCTCCTCCACCTCCTCTCCTCTCTCTCCCTCTCCTTTCCTAAGTTAAACCCTCCACCTCTTCCACCTCTTCCTCCTCTTCCAATCCTAAGCTGCTGTCTGTCTTCCAACTACCCTGGTCTCTTGAGGATTAATTTGTTCTCCTCTCCTTGATATAGTCGAGATTTTTATTGTATTCCCTTTTCTTTTTCGATGTTTGGGTAAGAGGATAGTAGTAGTAGTAGTAGTAGTAGTGGTAGTGGTAGTGGTAGTGGTAGTAGTAGTAATAGTAATAGTAGTAGTACATAGAGGTTCATTATAGTATCAGTTATCGTTGTTGTTTTGTTTTTTACTTTTCTTCTTGTTCGTTTTGTTTTCCTGTTTTGTTGTTGTAGTAGTAGTAGTAGTGGTAGTAGTGGTAGTAGTAGTAGTAGTAATAGTAGTAGTACATAGAGGTTCATTATAGTATCAGTTATCGTTGTTGTTTTGTTTTTTTCTTTTCTTCTTGTTCGTATGTTTTGTTTTTCTGTTTTGTTGTTGTTGTTGTTGTTTTCGCTTCTGGCAGCCTCCCTCGACCTGACTTAGCCAATGAGAGCTGAGGGATGCTTTAATGGAGACGAATTGAATTAGAGACATAACGTAGACTAATTATCAAGCCTTGTAGTCTCATAGGATCTACGGAATAACGAAATTTCAAACCCCGTCTCTCTACCTCTCTCTCTCTCTCCATCTATCTATCTATCTATTAGTCACTGAGAGTAGAGGAATACCAAATGAAGGAAACTAAATTAGGCAGATAATGTAGACTGAATATAAAGCTTTTAGGAATCATATAGGTTTAATGAATAACGTAGATTCTAACACCATTTCTCTTTCTGTCTATCTACCTATCTATCTATCTATCTATTAGCCACTGAGAGTAGAGGAATACCAAATGAAGGAAACTAAATCAGGCAGATAATGTAGACTGAATATAAAGCTTTTAGGAATCATATAGGTTTAATGAATAACGTAAGTTTTAACACCATTTCTCTTTCTATCTATCTACCTATCTATCTATCAATTAGCCAATGTTTAAAGAAGAAATCTGAAGTAGGTATCGATTGTTGTCTGAGTATTAAGAATTTATTGAATAACACGATTTTCTATCTCACCAAACGCTCTCTCTATATGTTAATCCCTCTCTCTCTCTCTCTCTCTCATCTTCTCCCTATCCATTTCTATATCCCTTTCTTTCCTCCTCTCACCTCTCTATCCACCCATGCACGTCTTTCCATCTCTCTTTCTTTCTCTCCCTTCACGACCGTCTCACACCTACGAGATGACAGGTCGACGCCAAGGCATGTGATGGGGCAAACTTGTGCTTGTGAAAGGCTGGTTAGGGGCGCGCGCGAAGGAGTGAAAGATGAAGTTTGAGTCTAAAAGTGAAGTTTGGTGCAATTCGCTCTTGATTGACAAGAGTGCTGCTGGGAGAGAGTGTGTGAGGGGGGAGGAAAGGAGGGGGGTAAGAGAGGGGGTAAGGGGAGGGGGAGGGAGGGAGGAGAGGGAGGGTAAAGGGAAGGGAAGGGGAAGGGGGAAGGGGAAAGAGAGGGAGAGGAGGGGCGTTAAATACCTTCTGTGTCGACTGTCATTTGTTTTTTGTGTCTGAGGGTAGCGAATGTGTTTGTTTTTGTTTTATTTATGATTTTTCTGTGCTTAGTCTGTCATCCTTGCCATAGAAGAACAAACATAAGGAAATAAATAAGAAAATGAGGGTCGAAGGACGGAATCTCGAACGCATTAATATCGAACCGGTTAAAGAATAATAAACGATCGGAGGCTCTCTCAATAAACTCCTCAACCTCATTTTTTCCTCTTCGTTTATTTTTCCTTTTTATTTATTATTTATCTCGAGGCTGGAGTGTGGAAAGCAAACAGCTCCTCTTGAATTAGTGATAAACCTGGCCTCCTCCTCCTCCTCCTCCTCCTCCTCTTCCTCCTCCTCTTCCTTCCTCCTCTGAAATAGAAAGCAAACATCAACGTAAACATTGATGGGAAAACTACCTCACCGCAGGGTTTTCATTGGAGGAGGAGGAGGAGGAGGAGGAGGAGGAGGAGGAGGAGGAGGTAAAAAAAATATATCTAAAATCTCTTGACACTTCCCATTCACGCATTTATTTCTGACCTCCTCTTCCTCCTCCTCCTCCTCTTCTTCCTCCTTTTTGTCCTCATCTGCTTCCCCTTCTTCTTCTTCCTCTTCTTGTTTCTCTCAATCTAACTTTTCTCACTTCTTTTGTTCTCCCATTTATCATTCTCTCTCCCTCATTTCTTTCTGCAGTTCTCTCATCCATTCCCCGTAATTCCTTTTTCTCCCTCTCTTTTCTTTGTCCAACTCTCTCCTCAATTCTTTTCTCCCTCCCTTTCTCCTCCTTCATCATTCATTCTCTTTGATTTCGTTTCTTTCTGAGTCTCTGTCCTCCATTCCTTCTAATTCTTCTGTACCTTTTTTTTGCCTTTTCCCTTTTTCTAACTTTCCTAATTCCTTTTCTCTCTCTCTCTCCTTCTTCATCATGCATTCTCTCTAACTCCTTTTCTTTCTCTGTTTGTGTCCTTCGCTCCTCTCACTTTCTTTCCTTTCTTTCTCTTCTTTGCACTCCTCTTCCCGTCCTATCATTAGCAGAGACAGAGACCTTTTCGCAGAGACCTTTTGGAACACGAGGTCGCTGGTATTTTGAGTCGCTTTTTACGTACTGGGGGATAATTCAGTGTGAGTGACCTAAGGATGGCACACACTTAACTTGCACACACACACACACACACACACACACACACACACGCTTTTTATTTACGCGGGTGGATGAGGGAAAGGCCTTGGGTGCTAGTTCAACGTTTCTTCAAGTGAACGTTTGTGTAAAAGTGTTGCTCATGTGTTTCCTTTTTCTCTTTCTTTCTTTCTTTCATTCTCTCTGTTTTGGTCTCTAATATGTCTTTCAGTTAGTCAGTCAAACAGTCAGTAGGTTAGTCAATTAGTCAGTCTGCCTATCTGTCTGTTTTTCCGTTTATCCGACTCTCCATCTTTCCCTCTCTGTCTCTTTCTGTCAATCTGTCCCTCTGTCTCTCTAACTCTGTCTGTCTCTCTGTCTCTCTTTCCCTCTGTCCTTATGTCTGTCTGTCTCTCTGTCTCTCTATCCCTCTGTCTCTTTCTGTCTCTTGGTCTCTCTTTCCCTCTCTTTCTGTCTCTCTGTCTCTCTTTCCCTCTGTCCTTATGTCTCTCTGTGTCTCTCCCAGGGCCGTGAGGGGAGTGCGGGATGGAACGCGTGTGTGGAGGGAGTGACGGGGAGATGGACGAGGCGCTACGACACCACGACACATGCGAGGGAACACGACGAGGGAGCTGCCAGGGAGAAGAAGTGTCTGGGGATGCGGGAGTCACGGGGCGGAGGCTGTGAGGCGAGGTTACACGGACGCGCCGAGCTGTTGTTTTTCACGGTAAGAGATGCAGCTTAAGGGGCTAGAGCAGCTTAACAGAGGTAGTGGGATAGGGTAACGTTCTAGTCTGGGATGAATTATTTGGGTATTAGTGAGGAATAGGAGCCTTGTGGGTAGCGTGACACTGGGTAGGGTAATGTATAGCTTTCTGAATACATTAACAGGGGATCATTAGGATATTGGTGGGTAGGGTAACGCACTGGTCTGGGATGTATAATTTGGGTATGAATGTAGAATAGGAGTTTTGAGGGTAGGGTGAGACTGGGTAGGGTAATGTATAGCTTTCTGGATACATTAATAGGGCATCACTGGGGCATAGGTGGAGTTGATAAGGTGGAGTGGAGTGTGTTTAGCTAAGAAATGTACTATTGGCGTATGGGAGGTCAGTGGGCTGGGTCAGATAGGGCAGGGTAATGTATTGCTTTCTAGATACATTAATAGGGCATCACTGGGGCATAGGTGGAGTTGGTAAGGTGGAGTGGAGTGTGTATTGATAAGAAATGCACTATTGGGGTATGGGAGTTCAGTGGGCTGGGTCAGATAGGGTAGGGTAATGTATTGCTTTCTGGATACATTAATAGGGCATCACTGGGGCATAGGTGGAGTTGATAAGGTGGAGTGGAGTGTGTTTAGCTAAGAAATGCACTATTGGGGTATGGGAGTTCAGTGGGCTGGGTCAGATAGGGCAGGGTAATGTATTGCTTTGGGGTGCATTCTCGGGGTATCGTGAGGGTATGGGTGGGTCGAGGTGCCGGGCGGGGCGGGGCGGGGCGGGGGAGTCCAGCACCAGCAACGCCAGCGGGAGGGAGTCACTCAGGCCGCAGGCGGCGGTGTAAGTCAGTCGCGTCTCAGCCACCTCCGCGGCGGTGTGTGGCAGCAGTGGCGGAGCGGCCCTAGCTCGTGTTGGCGGTGAGCGGCTCGCTGGCTATAGTTCGCGCTCTCGGTCTTGGTGGTACTTCGCTCGCGGCCACTTCGCAAACGCCTTCTATAGTTCCTTTCGTTCCTCTTGTTCACGTTACCTGTTCTTCGTCATCTCTGTTTTGACACGTTTTCCATGGCATACTTTTTCCGGCTGTACAGTAGTTCGCGTTCTCGTTCCTGGTGGTACTTCGCTCGCGGCCACTTCGCAAACGCCTTCTATAGTTCCTTTCGTTCCTCTCGTTCACGTTACCTGTTCTTCGTCATCTCTGTTTTGACACGTTTTCCATGGCATACTTTTTCCGGCTATCCAGTAGTTCGCGTTCTCGTCCTGGTGGTACTTCGCTCGCGGCCACTTCGCAAACGCCTTCTATAGTTCCTTTCGTTCCTCTCGTTCACGTTACCTGTTCTCCTTCATCTTTGTTTTGACACGTTTTCCATGGCATACTTTTTCCGGCTATCCAGTAGTTCGCGTTCTCGTTCCTGGTGGTACTTCGCTCACGGCCACTTTGCAAACTCCTCTCGTTCGCTCCTCTCGTTCACATTACCGGTTCTTCTTCACCTTCATTGTTTTGCCACGTTTTCCAGGGCCACTTCGTTTTTCTTTCTTTGTGTGTTTCTCAGTAGGACGACGTAACTCTGTCTCTCTCCCTCTCTCTTCGCTAAAGTTTCCTCACTCGCTCGCTCGCTCGCTGACTGACTGACTCTTCTCGCTTCCTTTTCCTCTCTCTTTCTATCTTCCGAGGTCTTCTTCTTCTTCAGGTTTGTTGTGTTGTCTGTGGTTACTAAGTTCTCATATCTCCTCCACTTGCTCTTTTTCTTCCTCTTCTTGTTAAACTTTCCCTCCTCACTGACTGAACTTCTTAAATCTTTTTTTGCTCAACTTTCAAAATCTGTCTTTTTCTCATCTTCCAAAGTCACTACTAAGTTCTTTTTCTTCTTATCTCTCTCATATTTTAGGAGCAGCGAGTGGCGGGCTTTTTTTTTTATTATTGTTTCCTTTTTTTGTGCCCTTGAGCTGTCTCCTTTGTTGTAAAAAAAAAAAAGAGTCACCGTTTTCTCTTTTCCCTCGTTTCCCACTACCACGAACTCATCTCGAGGAACTTCCCAACGCTTATCGCCTCTTCTTGTTCCTCTTCTTCAATCATCCCCACCTCTCGTTCATCTCCAAGGCCGCTAACTCGTTCTTCTCCCTCGTCTCTGCTACCTCTTAGTCTCCGATCCTTTCTACTCCATATCTAATTACTCTTCTTTTTTTTTTTTTTTTTTTTTTTTACAGCAAAGGAGACAGTTCAAGGGCACAAAAAAAGCAAACATTAATAAAAAAAAAAGCCCGCTACTCACTGCTCCTATCTACATCTATTACCTCTTTTTAGCTCATTTATTCAACCGTTCACTGTCTTATCTTTCGTCAGCCAAACCCTCTTGCTCACCCTTGCTATACCGTTTAATATTCTGTCCTGTCTTCATATCGTCCTCCTTAAAGGCCCATTACCTTTCCTGACTCATCTGTGAAATTGTTTACTCTCTTATATTTCTTCTTCCAAAGCCTCCTACTCACTCTACCCTCTACCATTTCCTCTACGGTTCTCTCTACTCGATATCTACTTCCTTATACGTCAATTACCTCGTCTACTTCATCTCCCGAAGCCATTTCACTCTCCCATCCTTCACCTTTCAAAGCCTCCAAGTCGCTCTACTCTACTATCTTATATACGCCATGGTCCACTTTACTCTATATCTTCTACCTCTACGACGTCCATTACCTCGTCTACTTCATCTCCCGAGGCCATTTCACTCTCCCATCCTTCACCTTCCAAAGCCTCCAAGTCGCTCTACTCTACTATCTTATATACGCCATGGTCCACTTTACTCTATATCTTCTACCTCTACTACATCCATTACCTCGTCTACTTCATCTCCCGAGGCCATTTCACTCTCCCATCCTTCACCTTTCAAAGCCACTTACGTCCTATACGTCAACTTTCCTCCCTTCCCTTCCTGGACGACTCAGCTCAAGGGGAAACTCAGAGACGCCGCGAAGAAGAAATAGCGTAAGACCAACACAACTTCAGAGCCGTGTTCCCCCTTACGGCTGGTTTGCGCCCGAGACTTCGCTAGACACAAGCTCCGGGACTTTACCTTTCGATGAGTTTGTATGAGTTGGTCGCCCGGTGGGTACTTGGGGTCACTTTTTGGTCCCTCATCAGACATCGGAGTTAAGAAGTGTGGAGGATTTTTGAGTTTGTGGTTCTTTTGATCGTAATTTTTGTGGGTGTGGGTTTTTTCATAGTCTTGTTTTGCTGTTTTCAGAGGGTTAGTTTGTGATGTGTTCTCGTTTTTTCTCCTTCATCAGACATCGGAGTTAAGACGTATAGAGTTTTTCATTTGTGGTTCTTATGATTTACTTTCTTGTGTGTGTGGCTTTCGTCTTTAGTGTTTTTTTGGTGTTTTTCTGAGGGTTGATTTGTGATGTGTTCTCGTTTTTTCTCCTTCATCAGACATCGGAGTTAAGAAATATGGAGGTTTTGAGTTTGTGGTTCTTATGATTTCCTTTCTTGTGTGTGTGGCTTTTGTCTTTAGTGTTTTTTTGGTGTTTTTCTGTGAGTTACTTTGTGATGTGTTCTCGTTTTTTCTTCTTCATCAGACATCGGAGTTAAGAAATATGGAGGTTTTGAGTTTGTGGTTCTTATGATTTCCTTTCTTGTGTGTGTGGCTTTTGTCTTTAGTCCTTTTTTTTGGTGTTTTTCTGAGGGTTGGTTTGTGATGTGTTCTCGTTTTTTTCTCTTTCATCAGACATCGGAGTTAAGAAATATGGAGGTTTTGAGTTTGTGGTTCTTATGATTTCCTTTCTTGTGTGTGTGGCTTTCGTCTTTAGTCCTTTTTTTAGTGTTTTCTGAGGGTTGATTTGTGATATTTTCTCGTTTTTTCTCCTTCATCAGACATCGGAGTTAAGACGTATAGAGTTTTTCATTTGTGGTTCTTATGATTTCCTTTCTTGTGTGTGTGGCTTCTGTCTTTAGTCCTGTTTTCTTGTGTTTATGATGCTTTTTTTTATCTCCTTAGTTACTTATCACACTGTTACACAACGTTGCCAGATTGTCGTACTCAGCCTCTTATAATTACCAACCTCCGACCCCAAAACTGTCTCCTGGGTCCCAATAACGAGATTTCTTTATATATTTATCGCTAAAAAAAGTTAATTCCTGATGTTTCTTGGCAATAGTGAGGCGTCAAAAAACGGTAAATACTGTGCTCTGAGTACGATAATCTAGTAACGGTGATCACACAGAGTCGTTAAGAAATCTACATCTTTTTTATTTTTTTCTTCCTTAGTCTTGTTTTCTTGTGTCTCTCTGTGGTCTAGTGATTCATATTTTCTCTTTTCTCTTATCTCCTTCGTAATTAATCCCTCATCACACATATCTTTCCTTCTTTATTTTTCATTCTTATCGCCATTCTTTTTTCTTCATCCTCCCTTCATTAGTCTTGTTTTTTGGTGTTTTTTTCAGAGTTTACGATATTTTCTCGTGTTTTTTTTCTCCATCATGACACGCGGTCCTTAAGATATATTCGCCTTTTTTATATGTTTTTTTTATCTTCATTTTTCTGCGTGTTGCTTTTTCCTCAGTTTTGTTTTATTGCGTTTATGATATTTTCTTTTTTTAATCTCTTTCATTATTACTTCCTCATCAGACACTGTCGTTAAGAAATACTCGCGTTTTTTATTTGTTTCTTCTTTGTATCTTCCTTTTCCTGCGTGTTGCTTTCTCCTCAGTTTTGTTTTATTGCATTTTGATACTTTTTTAATCTCCTTAATCCCTCAACATATTCCGTCGTTAAGAAATATTAACCTCTTTTATTTATTTTTCTTTTCATCTCCATTCCTGTACGTGTTTTTTTTTTCTCCTCAATTTTGTTTTATTGCGTTTATGATACTTTTTTAATCTCCTTAAGTCCCTCAACACATTCCTTCGTTAAGAAATATTCACCTCTTTTTATCTCTTTTCCTTTTTATCTCCATTTCTGAAGGTATTTCTTTCCTTTATTTCTTTCCTCCATTTTAAGTCGCTAAGGCAGCAATGCAAAGTCATGTCGGCCACTAGGTGTAGTTTCACTCAGGTTCACCTACGCGTTGCTTCCTTCTTAGTCTTGTTTTCGTTTTTTTTCTGATGATTGGTTTTTGCATTTTCTTTTTTCTTTCTACCGTAATGCGTCCTGCTTCTCGGAACTCATGCATCACCTCGGCATAAGCTAAGCATCACGGTCATTGATTATCCCACACGGCATTCTCGCTACACCTGCTTGTCACGTCAGAAAGAAAAAAAAAAGAAAGAAAAAACAATGGAATACAACAACAATAACAACAACAACAACTCCTTTCTCTTCGATCTTAGAGAAAAACTGTATTGCCAGGATGTTTTACCAGTGAACTTTTTTGTACTTTTTTCCGATTTTGTGATATTGAAGAAGGAAATATTGAAGCCCTGAAAGAAAAGTTCGTCCTCCACGCTGTGATCTGAATGGGTGAGTACCACGTGTGTGTGGGGGGGGGGGAGGGGAATGTGGAGGGAGTGTGTGTGTGTGTGTGTGTGTGTGTGTGTGTGTGTGTGTGTGTGTGGGTTATCTTTCTTGTTTCTGATGTGTCTTTTTTTTTGTCTTCTTTCCGTTCCCCCTGAGAGTGTGTCCTTTCTACCGTCTCTTGTTTTGTTTTGAGACGTGAAGAAATAATGGCGTGGTGTTCTGTTACAATTGTCCCACGAGGAGTTTTTTCTTCCAGGTAAAAGGTAAAAGGAAAAGTATAAACCCTTCCCTGTGGCACTCGTCCGTTTCATCTTCCCTTTTATCACTTGAAAAATATTCGGTTTGTGGAGTTCTAAAATGTTTGTCGCCTTTATAAAAACACAGGTGAAGAAATTACGTCTCATTTCCACCTCCTCTGAAAGTTAAATAAGTTTTCTCTCGCGCTCTTAGCCACGCGGGAACTAAACTAAAATTATAGAATAAAAGAGTAGTTGGAACAGAGACACGTTATTCCTCGTTGACAGGCCGACTTGGTCGGCTAGGCTGACGTCAGCCGATACAGTCGGTCTGTCGGCATCCTTCCCTTCCCTTCATGAGCCGTCACCCGGCCTCTGGTCCCTCCTCAGAGGGACATCCGGGCTTGATCCAGACGGGCTCCATACAGCCCGTGTCCCCACCCTTGAGGTGCGATAAATATATACAAAAAAAATAACAGTCGGAACAGGAGTAAAAGAAGTCTCAGAACCTAATGCCAATGGAAGAGGAACCAGACGAAGACATAACCGACGCGACGCGGCCAATTCAATGGACAGACAAACTTACGAAGCCAACTTGACAAACTGAAACAAATATTGAGCGAGTAACAATTTCAAGTCACGAGAAAAATAAACGAAAAACAAACAAAAAATCATTACAACAGCCAAAGTTTTATCATCATGCGCCCAAACATGCACAACAAAAGCACAACATTCCAGTGAGGACAAAAAACAAAACAGAGGAAGCAAAACAACAACGAAAAAGAGCCATTATTGCCATCACCGAGGCGGCAGACTTTCCGAGCAATGGAGCCTTTGAAACCGAGCGATGCAGAACACAGAAACTAAAGAGAAACGAGGTCTTTGTTTGCCGCCCCGAGGAGACGACACTTCCCACGCCCGCTCACTCCTTTCTCTCATTTCCTACGGTCTATATTTCCTATTACAACTTCTACTTCCTCTACACCAACTTCTCCGGTAACTACTAATGAGAATGAAGTTTTTTTGCCGGCCCGAGGAGATAAAACTTCCCACGCCCACTTAGTCTTTTCTCTCATTTCCTACGGTCTATATTTCCTCTACCTCATCTCCTAAGGTTTCTACTTCCTCTAAATCAACTTCTGCGGCACCTACCCATTCCATCTCTTTCTTTTCTCTCATTTCCTACGGTCAATATTCTCTCTAGTTCATCTCCTAAGGTTTCCACATCTTCTAAATCAACTTCTAAGGTCTATATTTCTTCTGACTCAACTTCTAAGGGTCCTACTTCTCCCATATCAATAACTAAGTCAAAATTTTCCATTAGTTTCATATTTCACGTAGCTGGCGTACGCTTAGGACAGTAGCAATAGTAGTAGAGATAGTGGTAGTGGTGGCGGTAGTGGTGGTAGTAGTAGTAGTAGTAGTAGTAGTAGTAGTAGTAGTAGTAGTAGTAGTAGTAGTAGTAGGAGTAGTAGTAGTAGAGGAGGAGGAGGAGGAGGAGTTCATCAGTGAAACGCATTTAATTATGAGAGAAAAAAACAACAACACTCTCTCATACCTTTACCCGGCAAGCCTACACCTGTGATTAACGAGACGCCGCTTTGTTATGGTAAGGTGAGACAGGCGTAATTAAGGCAAAGTTACCACCGAGGGGAAGAATGAAGCAACAAGGCCGTCATGGTTGAGTGTGAGTTAGTTTTTTGAAGTTTTTATGTTGGTATTTTCAGACGCTTCCATCCCTCACATCAACTATTTCCAAAGGCCAAAAAGGAGATCAGTCTGGTTCTTATGAGTGTTTCTTTAGGTTCATGGTACAGAAGAAGGGTCAGAGTACCACCAGGGTCATGAAACTACCCCTGGAAATGCCAAAACTCCTACGAAAGCCTTGTCAAATGTGTTTCTTTAGGTTCAGGGTACAGAAGAAGGGTCAGAGTACCACCAGGGTCATGAAACTACCCCTGGAAATGCCCAAAACTCCTACGAAAGCCTTGTCAAATGTGTTTCTTTAGGTTCAGGGTACAGAAGAAGGGTCAGACTACCACCAGGGTCATGAAACTACCCCTGGAAATGCCCAAAACTCTTATGAAAGCCTTGTCAAATGTGTTTCTTTAGGTTCATGGTACAGAGGAAGGGTGAGACTACCACCAGGGTCATGAAACTACCCCTGGAAATGCCCAAAACTCTTATGAAAGTCTTGTCAAATGTGTTTCTTTAGGTTCAGGGTACAGAAGAAGGGTCAGAATACCACCAGGGTCATGAAACTACCCCTGGAAATGCCAAAACTCCTACGAAAGCCTTGTCAAATGTGTTTCTTTAGGTTCAGGGTACAGAAGAAGGGTCAGACTACCACCAGGGTCATGAAACTACCCCTGGAAATGGCCCAAAACTCCTACGAAAGCCTTGTCAAATGTGTTTCTTTAGGTTCAGGGTACAGAAGAAGGGTCAGACTACCACCAGGGTCATGAAACTACCCCTGGAAATGCCCAAAACTCTTATGAAAGTCTTGTCAAATGTGTTTCTTTAGGTTCATGGTACAGAGGAAGGGTGAGACTACCACCAGGGTCATGAAACTACCCCTGGAAATGCCCAAAACTCTTATGAAAGTCTTGTCAAATGTGTTTCTTTAGGTTCATGGTACAGAGGAAGGGTGAGACTACCACCAGGGTCATGACACTATCCCTGGAAATGCCCCCCACAACTCCTACGAAAGCCTTCTCAAATGTGTTTCTTTAGGTTCAGGGTACAGAAGAAGGGTCAGACTACCACCAGGGTCATGACACTACCCCTGGAAATGCCTCCCACAACTCCTACGAAAGCCTTGTCAAATGTGCGTTTCTTGGTTCATGGTACAGAGGAAAGGCCAAGCTACCAGGGTCATAAAACTACCCCTGGAAATGCCTTCACAACTCCCACGAAAGCCTTGTCAAATAATCCTGGGCGACCAAATGTTTAAAAATAAGTGTCGTGAGCAGAGAAGGAAGAGAAAGGCACTGAGAGCTAGAGGATGAGAAATAGAAAGGAAAACAAACGAAAAGAGAAAGAACTGATGTAAGGTGGAGGAAGGGGAGGGATACATAGAAAGAAGAGAAGAGGAAGAGGAGGAAGGGGAGGAAGAGGAGGTAAGTAAGTGTCGTGGGCGTCATGTTGGATGCGTAGGTAGAAGGTTAAGGGAGAGAGAGAGAGAGAGAGAGAGAGAGAGAGAGAGAGAGAGAGAGAGAGAGAGAGAGACGGAGAGCGTGTTCAAAGGAATGTGTTAGCGCGAAGTCATGTGGTAGGAATTTTAATGTGATGTTCCTGGTTATGATGATGACGAGACACAAGAAGAGGAAGAAGAGGAGGCGAAAGAGGAACACATAAGAACACTAAGAAGAACAGAGGAAGAGGGGAAGAAGGGTAATGAGAGTTAGAAGATGAGAAAAAAGAAGGAAAATATGACACAAAAAGAGGAAGAGGAAGAACAGAAGGAGAATCAGAGGAGGAGAAAGAGGAAAAAACGGAGGAGGGAAAGAGAGAAGAGGGAGTAGTAGAAGGCGTTAGAGAGGAAAAAAAGAAGGAAAATAAGGAAAAAAATAAGCTAATGTTTGTGATAATGGTAATGACGGGACACAAGAAGAAGAAGAGGAAGAGGAGGAGGAGAAGGAGGAGAAAGGGGAAAGAACAGAGGAGGAAGAGGAGGAAGAGGGTGAGAGGGAGAGAAGAAAAATAAGGGAAAAAAATAAAGATATCAGAAGCAATATCAGAAAAAAAAGAAAACAAGAAAAGAAAAAAAATACTTGCAACATATCAGTCTAGTTTTTTCTGCTCATTTTATTTCCTTTATTTTATTTTCCTTTTGGTTCGTATCACCAATATGTGCTCTCTCTCTCTCTCTCTCTCTCTCTCTCTCTCTCTCTCTCTCTCTCTCTCTCTCTCTCTCTCTTTGATTACAGAAGCAAGAAACTCTCTCTCTCAAACAGTTCTCTCTCTTTGTTTAACTTTTTCTTTCTTCTTTTCTTTCTTTCTTTTCACTTTTTCTTTCTTTTCTGTAACACTCAAGAACTTTTCCTACTCTTTTCCTGCACTGTTCAACCCTTTCTTTTCTCTTTCCTTTCCTTCTTTCCTTCATTTCTTCCTTCCTTTCTATTTTCTTCCCTTTTTCTCTGTTGTTTTCCGTGGTGCAAATCGCCGTGTATTAACCGGTAAAGTCCACCCTGACCTTTCCCCATCGCTTGACCTTTCATTTTTCACTTCAAAGGATCAAGTGGAATATAAAAACGCTAAACAAAAAGTGACACTGTGATTTGCCATTTTGCTTTTTCGTTTCGTGTTTGTTTTCCGGGGAGAGTTTTCTGATTACCGTCTCTTTTATGACATTTAGGGAGGGGAGGACAGCACTAGAATGACCCTCAACATTTGCGCAGCTACGTGTCTGACAAGTAGATAATATGGAGCGCTATAGAAATCCTAACCCTTGATCACAGCACTAGAAAAAGCCTCAACACATGCCCAGTTACGTGTCTTACAGTTATAGGATATGGAGCGCTATAGAAATCCTGACCCTTGATCACAGCACTAGAAAAAGCCTCAACACAAGCCCAGTTACGTGTCTTACAGTTATATGATATGGAGCGCTATAGAAATCCTAACCCTTGATCACAGCACTAGAATAAGCCTCAACACATGCCCAGTTACGTGTCTGACAAGTAGATAATATGGAGCGCTATAGAAATCCTAACCCTTGATCACAACACTAGAAAAAGCCTCAACACATGCCCAGTTACGTGTCTTACAGTTATAGGATATGGAGCGCTATAGAAATCCTAACCCTTGATCACAGCACTAGAAAAAGCCTCAACACATGCCCAGTTACGTGTCTTACAATTATAGGATATGAAAGGTTAAAGAAATCCTAATCCCTTGATCGCAAAATAAAAGTATAGCATCGTGTCCCGAATCAAGACTTTCTATCTATACTAAGAACATGATAAAGTAAAATGAACAGGGGAAAGAGAAAACATAACTATACGAAAGACTTAAAACACGAGACCTACTGGGAAGGGATCACAAGAAGTAGTAAAGGGAGAAAAAACAACTGATATGAGAATGTAAAAAGGAAAAAAATATTCACATACTCACACGAAGAAAAGAAAATACGCGACACATACATGTTCGATTCCTGAGCAAACTGAAGCCTACAAGTACCACCACCACCACCACTACCGTCACCTCCACGAGCAATCACCATCACCACCACGGATTCACCACCAGAACCACCACCATCAACCCTCACCACCATCAAAGCCATATACTACTACTACCACCACTACTAACAACACCACTAACACCGCCACCACCACCACCAACAACAACAGACCCCACTACCACCATCGGAACGCAGCGGCAACACGGAAAGAAAAAGGAGAGACAAAGAAAAAGGAAAAAGAGTAAAAAAACAACATACAGCAAAAAAGACAGAAAAGGAACCGAACTCACGCCTGTGAAGTACCAATAAACTCCGACGAGGGGAAAGCTATGAACCGGTGACCATATATAGGGCGACACAAAGCCGTGAAAAAAGAGAACCGCGCACGCCGTTGCCCTCCCGCCAAGACTCAAAGGGTTCGGCCCCAAGAGTGAACTGCAAATTGGTTATCGCGGTGACGTTCTGCAAGCCATTCAGGTGTCGCAAAAAGGGAAGGGAATATAAAAGAGAAGTCTGAGTGCATGAAGTATTTTGAGAGGAACGTGTTACCTGAATTTAGCGCTGACTTACATAAACAAACAAACTGAAAACTAGTTATCGCGGTGACGTTTTGCAAGCCATTCAAGTGTCGCAAAAAGGGAAGGGAATATAAAAGAGAAGTCTGAGTGTATGAAGTATTTTGAGAAGGACGTGTTACCTGAATTTAGCGCTGACTTACATAAACAAACAAACAGCAAACTAGTTATCGCGGTGACGTTTTGCAAGCCATTCAAGTAAAGCAAAAAAGGAAAGGGAATATAAAAGAGAAGTGTGTGTGGGTGTGTGAAGTATTTTGAGAGGACGTGAAAGCCTAAATTAGAACTGACTTACGTAGAAAAATATACTCTCTCTCTCTCTCTCTCTCTCTCTCTCTCTCTCTCTCTCTCTCTCTCTCTCTCTCTCTCTCTCTCTCTCTCTCTCTCTCTCTCTCTCTCTCATTCAGTTACCCTCCCCCCACACACACAAACACAAACACCCGCATTCAATTAATATGCTAATGTATCAACTGTCATCGAGGTTTGTTCCATTTTCTCTCTTAGTTCCTTTTTCGACTCGATTTTTACGAACTCAATGTAACTTTAATAAAACATTCTCTACTGCTGCCTAACTATAACCCTGTCTGTCTGTCTATATATACATACACACATATCATTAGAAGTGTTATGGTTTTATCTCTTTATTCTTGTGTTTTGGTTCATTGATGTCAGAGGAAACTAAAATCTAATACAAATAGTTACATATGTAGCGTAAAATTTTTCACTCAACTCTACGCACTTTACCCCCACGTTTCACTACTCGATTTTTCCCAGATATTTTTATATATATATATATATATGTGTGTGTGTGTGTGTGTGTGTGTGTGTGTGTGTTTGCGTCCTATTTTTCCTGCTTACACGAAATCCCTGACCTCATTCACACACACACACACACACACACACACACACACATACACACACACACACACACACAGATTCCCCCCCCCCCCCATCCACACACACACACAGTCCCATCCCAAACACACACACACACACACACACACAGAGACACATGCACATTTTACATATTTTTTGCTCTCCCTCGCACCTGTAGAGCTTACCTGGTACTCCCTGGACCCTGCATCTTTTGCCCACACCTTACCTGGGAGTGAGAAAACCCTGAACTGAGGAATACATATGCGGGATAGACGGCAGACAGGTGCAGAGGAAGGACGTAAGGAAGGAGGGAGCGGAGGGGGGATGGAGGAGGAGGAGAAGGAGGAGGGGGAGGAGGAATGGTAGTGAGGGATGAAAGGAAGGGAGGAAGGAAGAGACGGAGAGAAGGAATAGAAGGAAGGTTGGAAGGAAGGCATAGAGGAGAGTTGGAGGGAAGAAGGAAGAAGAAGAAGAGATGGAGAGAAGAAGAAGGAAAGAGAGAGAGGAGCAATGAGGTACAGAGGAGAGGAAGGAGGAAGGAAGAGACGGAGAGGAAGAGGAGATAGAGTAGGAGGAGAAATGGAAGGGAGGTACAGAGAAAGAAGAGAGAGAGAGAGAGAGGAAGAAGGAAGAGGAAGCAGAAATAGCAATGACGCACGGGTTAGAAAGAGGAAGAAGGAGAAGGAAAGAAAAGATGAAGGAAGAGGAGGAAGGGACAGAAACGAATGCCACCACAAGAAGGAAAATGGACAGGTGAGAAATTAAAAGGTAAAGGAGAGAGAGAGAGAGAGAGAGGACTGGGGAGGGGACGAAGATATATGAAGAGATAGAAGACGTGAGTGAAAAAAAGAGATTAGAGGGATGAAAAAGTGGAAGGGGAAAAGGAGGGGAGAAAAAGAGAAATGGATGGTGCACAGAAATTGGAGTTTTTGGAAAGGAAGCTGAAAAAGAAATGTGTTAAAGGACCCAGAAAAAGTGCATAGAAGAGAACTGGAGAGAGAGAGAGAGAGAGAGAGAGAGAGAGAGAGAGAGAGAAATGTGAGTGCAAATCGTTTCTCTCTCTCTCTCTCTCTCTCCTCGGTTCTATTTTCATCTCGTTATCTGTAATTGCATCTAACTTTCCTTTTCTTTTCTTTCTTTTTCTTTTTAACTTTTCCTTCCCTTTTTCTTTAACCTTGATCGCGGGCTTCAGCTTACTTCATTTTTTCCTTTTTCTTCCAATGTTTTCCTCGTCTCTGTCCACTGTGCTCGTGTTTTTAATCTTCCTTTTTATTTCCTTCCTTTGTTGCAGCTGTTCTCTTTATCCACTCTTTATCTCTCTTCCTCTATCTCGCATCTTTTTACAGTTTCTCTCTCTGTTTACTTTTTCTTAGTTTCATAAATGGAAAAGAAAGGAGAGTTTGGGTGGGAGGAAAAGAGGGAGAGAGAGAGAAGGGGAAATAGAGAAAAGAAGAGAGGAAACAGGAGATTTGAATACGACGAATGAAGAAGATAAGCAGAAGAGAAGAGAGGCATAGAAGAGAAGGACATAGATAAAGAGGACTCACAGAAGGTAGACAAAAAGAAGAGAGACGGAAAGAAGAGAAAAAAGGAAGAAGAGAAATATAGAAGAGAAAAAAACGGAGAGAAACGAAGAAGAGAAGAACATGGATAGAGAGGACAAAAAGAAGAAGACAGACGAAAAGAAGAGAAAAAAAGGAAGAAGAGAAATATATAGAAGAGAAAAAAAGGGAGAGAAACGAAGAAGAGAAGAACATGGATAGAGAGGACAAAAAGAAGAGAAAAAAGGAAGAAGAGAACAATAGAAGAGATATAATAGAGGGAGAAGAGTCTAAGAAGAGAAAGAGCTATTGAAAAGAATCGTCTCATCCGCCTCGAAGCTGCAAGAATGATGGACAAAGACACGATATCGACGGATGGAATTGAAGAAGGCGAACTTTAGGAAAAAAAAATCTTACATGAACGATTCGCAACTTTGGAAAGATGTCAAACTTACTCCTTTACCTCTCCATAACGTCGTCTGTGTCTGTCTGTATCTCTTTATGTGTCTGGTTTTCTGTCTGTGTAGCTATCTGTCTGTATCTGTTTATGTGTCTGGTTTTCTGTCTGTGTAGCTATCTGTCTGTCTGTTTGTGTTGATATCGCTGTTCTCTGTCTTTCTGTCTCTTTATTCGACCGTCAATTTGTCTGTTTGTCTGTCTGTGTCTGTCTGTCTGTCTGTGTCTATCTGTTTTCTCTGTTTTTCTGTCTGTATCTGTCTGTCTGTCTGTCTTGATATGGCCGTTCTCTGTCTTTCTGTCTCTTTATTCGCCCGTCAATTTGTCTGTCTGTCTGTCTGTGTCTATCTGTTTTCTCTGTTTTTTGTTTGTGTTTGCTTCTGTCTGTCTGTCTATCCGTCTGTCTGTCTGTCTGTCTGCCGGTCGGTCGTATAGTTTATCTGATATTCTTGAACCTCTTTTTCTCTTTAAATTGACAGACTTGTTTTCAGTTTCCTTCCTATTTTTTCCTTTTTTCTTCCTCATTATTTGTATTGTGACTGTTTTTCTTTCTTCCCTTTTCTAAAATCCGTTGTAATGGCATCGTTTAGTTTACCTGGAATTTCTTAGACCTCAGTAATTTTCCTTTGATTGATAGACGTTAAGATATTTTTCATTTTCCATCTCTCCTGCATTTTATTTCTCATTATTTTGGTTCCTTTTCTTTCTTTCTGTACCTTTGAAATTCGTTGTAATGGCGTCTTATGTAGCTTTTATCTTCTTTACATTGACAGACGTTAACATACTTTTCATTTTCCATTTCTCCTGTATTTTCTTTTTCATTATTTTAGTTGTTTTTCGTTCTTTCTGTACCTTTAAAATTCGTTTTTTTTTTTTTTTTTACAGCAAAGGAGACAGCTCAAGGGCACAAAAAAGTAAACATTAATAAAAAAAAAAAAAAGCCCGCTACTCGCTGCTCCTAAAAAGAATCCAAAGAGGTAATGGAGTCTTATGTAGCTTTTATATTCTTTACACTGATGGACGTTCATATATTTTATTTCGTTTCTTTTTCCGATGTCTCTCTCCCTACTCCGGTAATTTTGTGCTTTAACTCGCAGGGGATTCTAAGATGCTTACAATTTTCTCTTACCGTAAATAAATCATGCTGGAAATCCTCGCGTTTGGGGGACGAAAAATAAAAATTGGAAAGGGAATTTATCGGAAAACTTGCAGGGAAGAAGAGAAAATATTTATTGAGAGAGAGAGAGAGAGAGAGAGAGAGAGAGAGAGAGAGAGAGAGAGAGAGAGAGAGAGAGAGAGAGAGAGAGAGAGAGAGAGAGACAAATATGAAAAAGAATAGAAGAATAGAAGAGAAGAATATGGATAGAAGAGAAATATAGAAGGAAGGAAAGAGAAAAAGAGAAAAAGAGAGAAAGTGAGAAGAGAAAAAAAGGAAAAAGGCAATTATAAAAGAGAAAAATATGGATAGAAGAGACGTACAGGAGGAAGAAGAGAGAACAAGAGAAAGAGAGAGAGAAAGAGGGAGAAGAAAAAAAAGGAAGAAGAGAAATACAGAAGAGAAGAGAGAGAAGGAAAGGAACTTAACACAAACAAAGAAAGAGAAAAAAAGAGAAAACGAGAAAGAAAAAGAGAGAAAATTCGCGTCTTCTGAAATCGAAAGAAATCATGAGCTTATTCTCTATCAGTATTATATCACTTGGACCTCATGAGCTCGTAAGGAAAAAGAAAACGAGGAGAAAGAAAACGGGAGGATGCGAGTGTAGGTAGGAGGGGGAACTCTTGTCTCATAATAGTTTCAGGACTAGCACAAAGTTTTCCTGGTCAAGAGAGGATAAGATGAAGAAGCGAAAAGAGAATAAAAAGGAGAGATGAAAGGCGGGACAGGATGAGGGAAGGAAGGAAGAAGATAAGCAGGAAAGGACAGGATGAAGGAAGAAAGGAAGGAAGGAAGAAAGGAGGGAGGGAACGAAGGTCTGTTTTTTCTGTCCTTAACTGTCAGTGGGCGGGGCGTCGGCAGCCAAGTCAACCTAACATGCCTAATAAGGGGAAGGGGGTCGGGGCTTAATCGCCAGGTTAGTTTGGACGAAGTTATATTGCTTCATTAACGCTCACCTGTTGCGGGAACTTAGGTGAGAGACTGTGCGTGACTTACCTGTTGACACACACACACACACACACACACACACACACACTCTCTCTCTCTCTCTCTCTCTCTCTCTCTCTCTCTCTCTCTCTCTCTCTCTCTCTCTCTCTCTCTCTCTCATATTGACTGGCTATATTGGGAAACAGTTTAGTGTCCTGCCGCGCCCGACCGTAACTCACATCCTTTTTACAGCTTCCATAAATACATATATGCCGCACCTCGACCACTTCTCCTTCTCCTCCTCCTAATGCTGGTCCTACTCCTACTTCCACTAGTACTATCACCTTAAGTCCAATGGCTACCATGATGCTCTTCCCTTGTGACCCTATTCGAACATAAAAAGGAAAAGGCATCACTATAAAAAATACGCCCTACAAAGTACTAATAGGGGCCAATTTAAGCTTCCTAAGATATATAAACACAGAGAATTAAGTACAAAAGGTTGTATGGTCACCCCTAAGATCTCCAGTGACCTAAATCGAATGCAAAAAGGAAAAAGGCGTTACTATAAAAAGATCCGCCCTACAAAGTACTAATAGGGACTAAATTAAAGCTCCCAAGATAAATAGGTACGGAGATTTACGTACGAATGATTAAATGAATATATATATATATATATATATATATATATATATATATATATATATATATATATATATATATATATATATATATATATATGACCGTCACTGAGCCAAAAAAAAAAAAAAAGATCAAGTCTTGTGTCACTCTATCACGCCCGAACATGATAACGACAAGGAT
>NC_066524.1:20271012-20276012 GCF_024679095.1 Eriocheir sinensis
TTTGTATTTTTCATCATTTATAGCATGACCATCTTCTCTCTTCTTTCTCTTCTTGTTTTCCTCCTCCTCCTCCTCCTCCTTTTCTTCTTCTTCTCCTCTTCCTCCTTCTGCTCTTCTTTCTTTCCCTTCCACTCTTCCTCATCCTCATCCTCCTCTTTTTCTTCTTTTCTTTAATATTTATCATCATTCTTATCATAACCATCATCTTCTTTCTCTTCTTGTTCTCTTTCTCCTCCTCCTCCTCCTCCTCCTATGCCTTTGCTGTCCTTCATCTTCCACCTTTGATTAGATAGTTAGTGTAGCTTGTCACAAAAAGCCTCGTACGGACAATCAGGTCTGGTGTTGTTTGTTCTTCATTTGTGTTCCTTTTGTGTTCCTCCTCCGCCTCCTCCTATTCCTCCCCCTTCTCACACTCACATTCACACACCTACATATATACTAATTAATTTCAAGGACAATATCACCTGTTGGGGTTCGCTTGCACAGGTAACAATTATCCGCCAGGTCGCCTCTACACAGGTAAGGACACACACGTAAACTTGGACCAGGTAAAGAGGAGAGTATCTAGACACCCGAAATTGACCCCTCTTTTGGTCACTCTACTGAACTCTTTTTTTATATATAGGGGAAGTGATTAGCGTTTTTTGTTTTGTTATTTTTGGTGTATTTTCTCCTTCTGTAATGTTGATATCCTCTCTGTCTGTCTGTCTATTCAATTCTGCGTTCATCTGTCATTTATGAAATCTCTCTCTCTCTCTCTCTCTCTCTCTCTCTCTCTCTCTCTCTCTCTCTCTCTCTCTCTCTCTCTCTCTCTCTCTCTCTCTCTCTCTTGCCCTTTATTCATTTATCTCTGCTCCCTTTCTTACTAAAATAAAAGTTAACATATGAAGAGATGCTGTGAGGAGATGAGAAGAGTTAGAGATGATGTGAGATGAGAAAGAGATGATGCTGAGGAGAAATAAAACATCCGGGGAAGCTGCACACACACACACACACACACACACACACACACACACACACACACACACACACACACACACACACACACACTCACACCTGTTGCTTCCATTTTTAACTCATTGATTCCACTTCACTTCATCTTCTCCTCCTCCTCCTCCTCCTCCTCCTCCTTCCCTCCCTTCCCCTCCCATCCTCCTAAGCGTGGTGAATGACTTTTGGAGGAGGAGCAAGAGGAGGAGGAGAGGAGGAGGAAGAAAAAAGATGGTAATGAGGAGGAGGAAGAAGAAAAAAATAAAGAAAAGAAAGAGGAAAAAGAGGAGGAGGAGGTGGAGTGGAAGAAAAAGAAATAGAAGGAGGAGGAGGAGAAAAAGGACAGAGAGATAAAAGCAATGAAGGAGGGAATGAGGGAAGGAGAAAGAGGCAAGGGAAGTAAAGAAGGAAATAAAAGAAATGGAAAGAGAGAGAGAGAGAGAGAGAGAGAGAGAGAGTCATTAATACACAATACGTTAATCTTCTTCTCTTCTTACATGACTCTCTTTCCTTCTCTCCTAACTTCCAATCCTTTGTTCTTTTCTTGGACTCAATTCTTTCTCTCCTCTCTTTCCTTCCTTCTCTTCTTCTTCTCCCATTCTCTCTCTCTCTCTCTCTCTCTCTCTCTCTCTCTCTCTCTCTCTCTCTCTCTCTCTCTCTCTCTCTCTCTCTCTCTCTCTCTCTCTCTCTCTCTCTCTCTCTCTCTCTCTCTCTCTCTCTCTCTTCCTATCCGATTCTTTCTTTTTCTTTCCAATTTTCCTTTCTTTGTTTTCTTCGTATTCTTGTTTCTTTTCTTCTTTGTTTAGCTTCTCCATTTATCCATTATCTCTCCTCCTCATCCTTCTCCTCCTCCTCCTCCTCCTCCTTTCTCGCCCTTGTTTCTTTCCACCAAATCTTCCTTACAATCATTCCTTCTTTTTTTTTCTTCCTCCATTCTTCCTTTCCTACAATTCTCTATCTCCATCATTCTTATTTTCTCTCCACCTTATCTTCTTTTCTTCCCTTCTTTCTTCTTCCTTCCTTGCATGTCCTAATCCCTAACTACAAATCAAGTTCTCTTCTTCTTTTCATTCTTTTTCCTTCCCTTTCTCCTTCCTTCCTTCCTTCCTTGCATGTCCTAATCCTTTCCTACAATTCCAGTTCTTTTCTTCTTTTCATTCTTTTTCCTTCCCTTTCTCCTTCCTTCCTTCCTTGCATGTCCTAATCCCTAACTACAAATCAAGTTCTTTTCTTCTTTTCATTCTTTTTCCTTCCCTTTCTCCTTCCTTCCTTCCTTCCTTCCTTGCATGTCCCGATCCCCTTCCTACAATTCCAGTTTTTTTTTCCTTAACAAGCTCTTTATTTTCACCTCGTCTTTATTTATTTCCTCTGAGGTGATTTCGCCTTCCCTGATGAGCTTACTTTTTGCCATTCCTTTCGTTCTTATGTTTATTATTATTTTTATTATTTCCTTCTCGCCTTTTCTTTTCCTCTTCTTCTTCGCATTTACGGCTGAAGTTTGTATAAGAAAGTCGTTAGTTTGAGTCTCTATGTGTCTGTGTGAGAGAGAGAGACAGAGACAGAGAGACAGACACAGAGACAGAGAGACAGACAGACAGACAGATAGGCAGAGAGATAGACAGACATACCGACAAACAGACAGAAATGGGGAAAAATGATTGAGAGAGAGAGAGAGAGAGAGAGAGAGAGAGAGAGAGAGAGAGATAGCAGACCAATTATTCAAACAAGAGCTGAACGATTACTGATAATGATATATATTAATGAGTCTGTAAACAGCTTTGAAATACTCTCTCTCTCTCTCTCTCTCTCTCTCTCTCTCTCTCTCTCTCTCTCTCTCTCTCTCTTACACCTGATGAACAGACAAACAGACAGACAGACATATGATATTCAGAAGCAGAGAAAAAGAGAGACAGACAGAGAGGCAGATGAATACTAACTAACTAAGGGGAAGCGTACAACCGGGGGTGCGTTGCTTCACTCCCTCGCCGCCTACACTACCGTCTAAGCAAGCTCCCATGAACCAGATAGATAGATAGATAGATGGATGGAAGATAGACAGGGAATAGATAAAGATGCAAATAAAAAAAAGACTAAACACATTGACAGGACCATACATAGACAGACACACGGACATATTGACAGACAGTTAGTTAGACAGAAAGATAAACAGACAGACAGACAGAAGGACAAAAATATACGCCGAAGAAATTAGAAAGAAAAAACAATGAAATAACACAAAAAAACGTATGAGAGAGAGAGAGAGAGAGAGAGAGAGAGAGAGAGAGAGAGAGAGAGAGAGAGAAAGAGCTTGGTCCATTCTCCGACGTGAGGCAGAACACAGTTAGAGGAGGAGGAAGAGGAGAAGAGGAGAACGAAGAAGAGAAAGAAGAAGGAGGAGGAGGAGGAGGAGGAGGAGGAGAAGGGTACACACATTGCACTCTGAAAGCCAACAAACAACTGAATAAGCCAAAAAAAAAAACACTCTCCCACTCACTGAATGAAAACCTGAAGGGCAGACTCACACACGTATTCCGGTTGGTGAATGGAAAAGCTGATTAACCTGCACAAGAAACCGCGAAGCAACGAGAGGAGGAAAGACAGGATAAAGTGGAAGGTTAGACTGTGAGTGTGACTGTAGGAGCGAACACATGACTGACTGGAGGGCTCTGGAGGGCTCTAGTGGACTGGGGGGAACTGTTTAAAAAAGTGAGAGAAAGAAGTGAAGGAAGAAACAGATAAGAAGACAAGAGAAAGGTAGACTGTGAATATGGAAGCAAATATATGACTGACTGGAGGGCTCTGGAGGGCTCTGGAGGGATGGAGGACTGTTTAAGAGAGAGACAGGACAAAGTGAAGAAAAAAGAAAGAAGAGAAGGGAAAGTAAACAGTTAGTATGTGACTGTAAGAGGAAACATATGACTGACTGGAGGGCTCTGGAGGGCTGGAGGGCTGTTTAAGAGAGAGACAGGACAAAGTGAAGAAAAAAGAAAGAAGAGAAGGGAAAGTATGCAGTTAGTATGTGACTGTAAGAGGAAACATATGACTGACTGGAGGGCTCTGGAGGGCTGGAGGGCTGTTTGAGAGAGTGACAGGACGAATTGAAGAAAAAAAAAGAAGAGAATGGAAAATAAGCCGTTAGTATGTGAAAGGTTGACTGTGAATGTGACTGTAGGGAGGAAACTTACAACTGACTGGAGGGCTCTGGACGACTGGGGGACTGTTCATAAGAGTGACAGAAAGGAGTTGAGGAAAAAAAGGAGAGTGAAGCGAAGGGAAAAATATGCAATTAGTGTCCGTCTTCTCAGTAATCCATGGCTTGGGTGTTATGAGGGAGAATCTGACAACCTCCTTCCCCTCCTCCTCCTCCTCCTCCTCCTCCTCCTCCTCTTCCTCCTCCTCGTCTGGTTAATGACTTGACTTCACTGGACAGCTTCCCTTGTACCTACACGTGTGACCTGACACATACACAAACACACACACACACACACACACACACACACACACACACACACACACACACACACGGATCTTCTCCTCCCACTCCCACTGTACCCTTTCGTCCTACTTCTTCTCCTCCTCCTCCTCCTCCTCCTCCTCCTCCTCCTCCTCCTCTTCCATCATCGTATCGCCTCCTATTTATTCCTCCTCTTTATGGTTTGATGATAATGAAGACAAACAGTGATAAAATGGATGATGATAGTGGATAAAGAGGAGGAGGAGGAGGAGGAGGAGGAGGAGGAGGAGGAGGAGGAGGAGGAGGAGGAGGAGGAGGAGGTTGAGGACGATCTAAAATTAAAACAGATACTACACGTGCCGCAAATAGGTCGAAGAAGAAGAAGAAGAAAAAGAAGAAAAAGAAGAAGGAAAAGGAGAAAATGAAGAACAAGAACAAGAAAAACAAGAAAGAAAACAAGAAAAAGAAGAAGCGAGTCCAGAATACAAAATATCATTAACTATGTACACACACACACACACACACACACACACACACACACACACACACACGCACC
>NC_066524.1:20281012-20283512 GCF_024679095.1 Eriocheir sinensis
AAAGAGGGAAGAGGGGAAAGGGAGAAAGAGGGAAAGGAATAAAATGAAAGAAAATTGGAGTGACAGCGAATAAGAGGAAGATGAAATAAATGAAAACGAAAGAGAAGGGAATGGAGAAAAAAGAGGAGGAAGAGGAGGAGACAAAGGAGGAGGAGGAGGTTAAAGAAGATAAAGAAGAGGAGGAGGAAGAGGAGGAAGGGAACAGATTAAGGTTAAGAGTAAAGTGAGAAAGAGGAGATAAAAGATAAAGAGGAAAATGAAAGACGAAGATAAAGAGGAGAAAGAGAATAGGAGGAAGAGGAAGAGGAGGAGGTTAAAGGAGAGGAAGAAGAGGAGGAGGAAGAGGAAGGGAACAGGTTAAGGTTAAGAGGAAAGTGAGAAAGAGGATAAAAAAGTAAAGAGGAAAATGAAAGAGAGAGAGAGAGAGAGAGAGAGAGAGAGAGAGAGAGAGAGAGAGAGAGTGGCTGTATTAGTATTAGTATTAGTATTAGTAGTAGTAGTTAGTAGTAGTAGTAGTCACGACTTGCTACTTATACAACACTTAACTATTATATATCAATGTCATAAGAACCATTAAAGAAAAAAAGAAGTTACATAAGTCTTCCCTTTAAACAAGAGTCATTTTCTGTATAATCACTCGAGTCGTTTACAAAAGTGCCTCCTCTTCCTCTTCCTCTTCCTCTTCCTCTTCCTCTTCCTCCTCGGTTCTTCATCTCTCTCTTCTCTCTCTCTTCTCTCTCTTTCTCTCTCTCTCTCTCTCTCTCTCTCTCTCTCTCTCTCTCTCTCTCTCTCTCTTTTGCGTTTCCCGACAATATTTTTTTTTCCGCTTATTTTCTGCTCCATTTCTTCCTGTCCGATCAAATTATGTCTCTCTGGTATTGTATTTGATTTTTGATGTTTTCTCTCTCTCTCTCTCTCTCTCTCTCTCTCTCTCTCTCTCTCTCTCTCTCTCTCTCTCTCTCTCTTCTTATTTTCTTTCTTTTCTTCGTCTTCTTTTTCTTCTTTTATTTTTTTTCGTTCTTCTTTTTCTTCTTTTTCTTCGTTCTCCTCCTCTTTCAATTATTATTTCTTCTTCTTTTCTTGCTTTTCTTCTTTGTCTTCTTTTTCTTCTTCTGTTTCCTCTTTTTCTTCGTCGAACTCCTATTTCAATTCTTCTTCTTCTTCAACCTTTTCTTCCTCCTCCTCTTTCTTTTCCTCTTTTTCCTCTTCTTTGCTTTCTTTTCTTCATCTTCTTTCTCTTCTTCTACTTCATTTGTTTTCGTTCTTCTCCTCTTTCAGCTCATCTTTCTTCAGCCTCCTCTTCTTCTTCCTCCTCCTCCTCCTCCTCCTCCTCTTCCTCTTCTTCCTGGCAACAACGAAGCACTTGCACCTTCCTTCTCCTCCTCTTGGTAAATTATCACACAACATTTTCTCCTCTTCTTATCCTCCTCTTAGTTTCCTCTTATAAAAGTATTGCAGTTCATCTCTCCAACCTTCTTTTCACGACTTTCCGAGAAGCTCCATAAAGGCAAGACTCTCTTTTCTTTATTTTCTTCATTTGTTTTCATCATTTTTTCTTTTCATTTTATTTTTTCTCTTTTTTTTCATGGGCTGTCTTCTGTATCATGAGTTTTTTTGTTGTCGTTGTTCTTTTTATTTTATTTTTTTATATTTTTTTATGTTCACCTTTTGTTTCGGCTTTCTCTCTCTCTCTCTCTCTCTCTCTCTCTCTCTCTCTCTCTCTCTCTCTCTCTCTCTCTCTCTCTCTCTCTCTCTCTCTCTCTTTTAGTGCTTTGTTCTTTCATCCTCTCCTTCTCTTCCTCCTCCTCCTCCTTCTCCTCTTCTTCCTTCTCCTCCTCTTCCTCCTCATCTGGCTATTTTTATTGTCAATGTTTCTTTTCTTCTTTATTCTTTTCCTTCTTCTCTGTATCTTTTTTTTTCGTTTTCTCATTTTTTTCTCTTTCATTTCTCTCTTTCTCCTGTTATCTCTCTCCGCCATACACGTTGTCCAATAGCTGTTTCATTTTTTTACTTTCTCTCTCTCTCATTCTCTCTCTCTCTTCTCTTCCTTCTCTTTATTCCACTTTCCCCTCATCCGTTTCTCCCTTCTCTTCACCCTCTGCCTCTCCTTCCTTCCCTCTTTCCCTTTCATCCTTCCTCCCTTCTCTCTCCTCCCTCTCCCTCTCCTTCCTTCCCTCCTTCCTTCCTTCCTCGCATCCTTAACAGGTAAATCAGGTTTGCCATCAGGGGGCCTTGGCCAGGTAAATAGATCCAGGTATTCTAGGTCTCATTAACCTCTGGAAGCACCTTAACCATACCTGATATTAATTACTAGTGTCTTTCGAGGTAGGTGGTGGTAGTAGTAGTAGTAGTAGTAGTAGTAGTAGTAATAGTAGAACAAGAATAAGAAGACCAAGAACAAGAACAAGAAGAGCAAGAAGAAGAACAGGAAGAAGAAGAAAAAGAACAACAACAAAACTAAAAACAAACACAAAAACAAAACAACAAAAACAACAGGAGA
>NC_066524.1:20288512-20323512 GCF_024679095.1 Eriocheir sinensis
TTTGACAGTCTAAATTACTCTCTCTCTCTCTCTCTCTCTCTCTCTCTCTCTCTCTCTCTCTCTCTCTCTCTCTCTCTCTCTCTCTCTCTCTCTCTCTCTCTCTCTCTCTCTCTCTCTCTCTCTCTCTCTCTCTCTCTCTCTCTCTCTCTCTCGCACCACAAAACAAGGCAAGTGTTTCCGGAAGCCTCACAATACAAGTCTCGCCTCACCTGTCCCCCGCTGCCACCTGGAGACCCTGTGTTAATTAGGCGCCGAGAAAGGTATACACGTTGGCGGCGGCTGCTCAGGTAAAGCGGACAGGTTAAAAAATTTGCTTTCCCCAGGTATATATAAAGACCTTAGGACAGGTATGGAACTTGTTAATTACTACTACTACCACCACTACCACTACCACTACCACTACTACTACTACTATACAGATGGTTCCTCCTCTTCCTCTCCCATCCTCCAGTTTCTCTCCCCCTTCATGTCCCGCTGCGTGGTTTGCTTTTAATCAAAGTCTGGCGCGAGCTGAGTGTGTCCAGCAAACGAGGTTGACGGTGGGTGGGGGGGGGGGGGAGGAGGAGGAGGAGGAGAGGGAAGAAGGAGGAGGGGAGGAGATGGAGGAGGGTGAGGAGGGGTGGTAGTGGTGGAGGAGGAGGAGGAGGAGGAGGAGGGGAGGGAAGAGGAGGAAGAGGGATGGCTGTAGTGGAGGAGGAGGAGGAGGTTAGGTAAGGAGAGGGAGAGAAAAATTGGAATAGTAGTAGTAGTAGTAGTAGTAGGAGGAGGAGGAGGAGGAGGAGGAGGAGGAGGAGGAGGAGAAAGAAGACGAAGAGAACGAGATGGAAGGAGAAGGGAAAAGAGAAAAGAAAAGCCGAGTGATTAAAAACGAGATTAATAACAAATATCTCACCGATACCTTTCAAAACCCAATACCAGATCGCCTCCGTCACCTGCCTAATCCTCAGGTAATAACACTCATAGGCTCACCCGCTTCCGTAAACACCAAATATTTACCTACTGGGGGGGCCTAATTATAATGACACACCTGACTCTTATTACAGGACCACATGTATACTTCTATGACGCCTTTTCTACTGTAATTTGACACCTGTAATTAACCTCTGTACCTTGAGAGATAAGAGAGATAAAAGGAAGTTAAGGAAAGAGGATGATTTGAAGGGGATGTGACAGGTAGGAAGAGAGGAAAGGCAAAGGAGAGGAAAGGTAGGAAGGAATAAATGAGAGGAACAATTTGGAAACGATAAATAGAGAGACATAATGTAAAGGAGAATCGAAACCTCCTTCTCCTCCTCCTTCATTTCCTTCTTATTCCTTATTGTTATCCTCTCCTCATTTTCTCCATCCTTACTTTTTCTTCCTTCTTCCATTTCACTCTCATAGGTGTTAAAGTTAATGGCTGTCTTAACATAATGACATAACTGACTCTGATTATAAGGCCACATCTATAATATTACGAGTTTTTTTTTCATACCAATGGAGACGAAGAGGAGGAGGAGGAAGGAGGAGGAAAAAAAGGAAAAGACGAGGAGAAGGAAGATGATGAAAGGGAGAGAAATAGGAGAAAAAGAAGGAAGAGGAGAAGGAAGAGGATGAAGAGGAAGAGAAATAGGAGAGAAAGACGGAAGGAGGAGAAGGAAGAGGAGGAGAAATAGGAGAAAAAGAAGGAAGAGGCGAAGGAAGATGATGAAAGGGAGAGAAATAGGAGAAAAAGAAGGAGGGGGATGAAGAGGAGGAGAAATAGGATAAAAAAAGAAGGAAGAAGAGGATGAAGAGGAGGAAAAATAGGATAAAAAAGAAGGAAGAGGAGGAGGAAGAGGAGGAAGAGGAGGAGAAATATTAGAAAAATAAGGAAGAGGAGAATAAAGAGGATGAAGAAGTGGAGAAATAGAGAAGGAGAAGTATGACGAGGAGGATGAAGACGAAGAAAACGAGAACACCTGTAATTAATCCTTCTAGTTCTACAGGTGAAGTTAATTGATGTACCTTACCGGGGACGCTCATCTTAATATCAATCTTTAGTCTCCTCCCTGGAACTCAAATCAGGTAAATGGTATCATATTTCCACCTGTTAAGCCTCTCTAAGATCTCTATAGACGTTAATCAGTCCTCTGTTAACGCTATCTCACCTGCTCTCAACACCTTCCTTAATATAGACAGTGGAGACATTATATTAAAATCCTGAGAACACCAATACTAAAAGAAACAAAAAGGGGAAAGAAAAGGATGAAGAAAACAGAAAATGGAAATAAAAATGAGGAAAAAACAAACTCTCTCAAGCAGTTACCTGGCGCTCGGGTCACCTTTGCCTCGCGTCCACAGGTGATAACGCTAATGAAGTGCTCGTATGCAGGTGTGTGGGGGTGAGGGGGAGAAGGTGGGTTGGGTGGGGGGCAGGTTTATAAGCATAAGTGTTATTGACTAGCCTGATAACTGAACCTTTGAGGTGAGTGGGGGATGTCAGCGATCTAGGAAGGAGATAAGGAGGAGGAGGAGGAGGAGGAGGAGGAGGAGGATAAGGTTGCATGACGTAAGTAGTGGAGGGAGAATAAAGAGAAAGGAACGGGAGAGGTAGGAAAGGAGAGAGAACAGGTAGAAGAGAGAAAAGGTAGGAAATGAAAGGGAGATGAAACAGGTAGAAAGAGAGATAAGAAATTAGAAGAGAGGAAAGGTAGGAGGAGAGAGGAGAGGTAAAAAGGGAGGTAAAAGGTAAAGAGGAAAGAGAAGAGGGGGAAAGGAGAGGAAGAATTAAGACACGAGAGACAGACGTTTTTCCTTTGTTTACTGATATCTTTCTTCATCTTTTCTTCTTCCCCTTTTCTTCCTTCCTTCCTTCTATTTTCTCAGCCATTCTCATAAGCGTAGAATCGAGACTTCCTCCTTCTCTTCTTTTCCTTATTATTATTGCTTTATTATTGTTATCCTTTCCTCATCTTTACCTTCCTTTTTCTTCCTTCCTCCTCCATTCTCTCTTCCACTCTCATAACCGAAGCATCAAGGCAATTTTTTCCTCTTCTTCTCCTTCGTATCTCTTATCTTCATCGTTTCCTTCTTTCCTTCTTCTTCTTCGTTTTTCCATTTCAGTCTCATAAGCCGAGCATCGAACCCTCTTTCCCACCTCACATTGGGATCAGAAACTTTAAATTCTCTTCATCCGCGATCGGCCGCGGCAATATTTAAGCTATTTTCTCCCCGGCGTCTTCTCCGTTATCCCCTTTGACATAAAAATTGAACCTCTCTCTCTATCCAACATCACTTTTGGCACGTCTCTCCCACTCTCATCTCTCTCTCTCTCTCTCTCTCTCGCTCTCACTCTCTCTCTCTCTCTAAAATAAATAGTAATAAACAAAACAAACAACGCACAATATAAACTTCAGTCTATGCTTCTCTTCTCCTTCTCAAACTTCAGCAACGAGAGAGAACACACACACACACACACACACACATACACATACACACACACACACACACAACATTGAACCCCCAGCCACTCCCACCCCAGCAAGCAAGCAAGTTCTCCACGTAATTGACTTTCTTGAATTACACGAGTCGTCGGGTTGCCGCGGAATTGAGTCTCTGTGTGTCTGTGTGTGGAGCAGCCGAGCGTTTTGTCTCTTCATACTAATCAACCTGAGCCTTAGGACGGGTGGGAAGGGCAGGGGGGAGAGGAAAGAAGGGGAGAGTGGGTGGGGGGAGTGGAGAAGTGTGTGAGGGTGGGGGAAGTGTGGGTTGGGAGGAGTGTGGGTGGGGAGAAGTGTATGTGTGTGTGTGTGTGTGTGTGTGTGTGTGTGTGTGTGTGTGTGTTATCAGGAGCAGTAGTAGAGGTGTTTTAAGTAGAGAGAAAGGAGGAGGAGGAAGAGGAGGAAGAAGAAGAGGAAGAGGAAGAGGAAGAAGGAAAAGGACCTACATGTAACACACACAAACACACACACACACACACACACACACACACACACACACTTGAGGCGATGCAGTCTTCGTCAAACACATTCCAATCCCCATCTTAAGACTGACATTCCACTACCCAGATCCCACTCACACACACACACACACACACACACACACACACACACACACACACACACAGCCCCCACCCCCACCCATCCCAGTCTGTCGTCTCCTTGGTATGTATCGTTTTCCTAGAGAATTTTCCTGCTTTTTCATGACCTCCTTAGATGTTAAATATGTACTAAGGTAGCGAAATGACTGTTCCGGCCTCTTGCAGACTCCTTTTGTTCTTATGTTCTTCTTATGTTATTATCTTGAAAGCTTCCGTGTATTCAAATAGAAGGAGTACACTATCTGATTCCATTTATCACACCTACACTTAAGCTTGGATCCTATTTGGCATGAACGATACACTTTATATCATAGTACATACACTCACACCCATACACACACGTACACACACACTCACACCCATACACACACGTACACACACACTTGCCTTCTTTCTCTCTCTTCCTCTCTTCTTTGTTCCATTATAAGAGTCTAGAACATCGATATCTCTACCTCCTCTTCCTCCTCCTCCTCCTTCTCTCTTGTGTCCCGTCTCCTGGGGTCTGTTCCCTTCTCCTATAATTCTTTCCCCTTCTGTCTCTCTCCGGCATATGACCACATACGTTGCGCCGACTAAACGAAACTTTTCAACTTTCTTCCTCTCTTTACCCACTTTTCCTCCTCCTCCTCCTTCTCTGCTGTGTCCCGTCTCCTGGGGCCTGTTCCCTTCTCCTATAATTCCTTCCCTTTCTATATCTCTCCTGCATATGACCACAGACGTTGCGCCAACTAAACGAAACTTTCCAACTTTCCTCCTCTCTTTACCCACCTCTCCTCCTCTTCCTCTTTCTTCTCCTTCCTCACCTTTCCCTCGCCACCATACAGTCTGTTCCCATGTACTGTTTGTCTGCCTGTCCGTCTCCCTCGCCTCTACGCCTCGCCACGTCACTTAAAACCTCCCACACGTCAAATTACGGGTGGCAAGTTGGCCCAGTTTGTCTGATGGAGTTTGGGAAGTCATAGGGAAGGAAGGCCTAGAGTGAGGGAAGAAAATAGAGGTGGAAAGGAGGGGGAAAGAGGGAAAGTAAATAATGATAGATATATAGATAGATAGATAGATAGATAAATAGATAGATATAGATAGATAGGTAGATAGAGAGGGAGAAAGAAAGAGATAAAGAGAGAGGATAGAAAAAGAAAGAACAAGAAATAAGAAGAGGAAAATAGAAAAAATTGAAAGAAAGAGAAAGGAAGAAGAAAGAAAAGAAGAAAAAACAGGAAATGAAGAGAAAAAGCATTAAAAAAGATGGAAAAATTAAGAGAGAGAGAGAGAGAGAGAGAGAGAGAGAGAGAGAGAGAGAGAGAGAGAAAGAGAGAGAGCAAGGTGAGGCCAGATTTCCAGCCCCATTTTACTGTTATATGCTGCCTCACGTATCCAGCTGTTCGTCTACCCTTCAAGAGACACACGTGAGATTTGTACGAGGATTCCTGAGTCTCCTTTCAGCATATTTCTCTTCCTCTCATTTATTCTTTTCTTTATTTGTTCATTCATTCGCTTGTTTGTTTCATCGTTTATTTCTGCTTCCCTTCTTTCCTGATTTTTTTTCTTTCGTTTTCTTCTTTTTCTTATTGTTTTGTTTTGGTATTTTTTTCTGTCTCACTCTCTTTTTGCTCTTTTTCTCCTCTTCTTCCTTTTCTCCTGTTTATTATCCATGCTCTGTTTCTGGTTCCTCTTCTTCTTTTCCTCTTTCTTCTTTTCATTCTTCTCTCCTTTTTTTCTCGTTCCTCTTCTTCTCTCTCTCTCTTCCTATTTATCTCTTCTTTCTCTGTTTCTCGTTCTCTCTTCTTCTCATCCTTTCTTTCCTCGTCCATTTTCCTGCATCATAACCTACATAACCAACCTTATTGCAGACTCCATCAACGCTGCCTCTCTCTCTCTCTCTCTCTCTCTCTCTCTCTCTCTCTCTCTCTCTCTCTCTCTCTCTCTCTCTCTCTCTCTCTCTCTCTCTCTCTCTCTCTCTCTCTCTCTCTCTCTCTCTCTCTCTCTCTCTCTCTCTCTCTCTCTCTCTCTCTCTCTCTCTCTCTCTCTCTCTCTCTCTCTCTCTCTCTCTCTCTCACCTCCCTTTTATCATCCATTTCCCGACATTATTCTCCTTTCATCTTTTTCTCCTCCTCCTCTTCCTCCTTCTATTTCATTTTTATTTTTTTCCCTATGTTTGTATGTAACCATCTTCTTCCTCTTCCTTTTTTTCTCACTTAGCTCTTTATCTATTTATCTCTCCCTTCACTTCCCATTTATCATCTTCTCTTTCATTTAATCTCCTTCCCTATTCTCATTTATCTCCCCTTCTTGGCGCTAATCTCTCTCTCTCTCCTCTCCTCTCCTCTCCTCCCTCTCTCTCTAATGGCCTTTGTCTTCCTCTTCCTTTCTTCCTCTTCTCTCTCCATCACACAATCTTTCTTTAATCTCTCTCCCTTCCTCCTCCTCCTCCTCCTCCTCCTCCTCCTCTTCATCGTTCTTCCGCTTCATTAAGGCCAATTTAAGTTGTTGGTGTCGCCCCTTTCGACTCAGAGGACACTTAAGTAGATGTAAAGTGCTTTTAATTACTTTACTGTACCTGGCGTTACCTGGCTCTACCTGATCTCCTACCTGTTTTCACCTCATTAACCTGATAACACCTATTTATATCTACCTTTTCCGAGGCTTAATTAGAGAACTCCCAATAATAGCTAAGCATCTAAATTTGAATGAATCCAACTATTTTTTTTCTTCAGAGCAAGTTTTTCGTTTCTACATTCGTGTTCAGCCAAATTCTAAGGGGAAAGGTTAGGGTAGTTTTCTTGTTTATTCCTCTCGTAACTACGCGTTCAATACGAGTTAGTTTCCTGTCACCTGATGCGTTGAGACCAAGAGCTTCCTTCCCTCCCTTCTTTCTTTTCTTTCATTCATTCTTTTCCTCCTCCCTTATTCTTTCGTTCCTGCTTTCAGTCATCCATGCATTCCTTTTCTTCTCCTTCTTATCGATAACTAGTTTCAATATTCTCCCTTTCCTTGCTCCCCCACTACACTTCTTTTTACGAGGTGAGAGAACATGATCATTACACGTATTTTTTCACTAACCGTCCTTCATCTCATTAGGCTGATAACGCCTAAAAATATCTACCTTTCCGACCCCTTAATTAGAAAACTCACATCTTTAATACGTTTTTTTATCTCTCACACCTTCACCTCATTAATTAACCTGATAACACCTGTGGTATGTCTACATTTCTGAGGCTCTTAATTAGAAAACTCATCCTCTTTGTATTCCTTCCTTTCTTTGTTTTTTATTCTTTTTCTTTTCCTTTCCTTTCAATAACTAACTTCAATATTTTCACTGTCTTTCCTTCCTCTCTTCTTTCTTTATTACTTTCTTTCTTTCTCACCCTTTTGCCCTTAATTAGAAAACTCTCTCTCTTTAAATTCCTTCTTTCTTTCTTTGTTTATTCATTCTTTTTCTTTTCCTTTCGATAACTAGCTTCAATATTTTCACTTTCTTTTCTTCCTCCCTTCTTTTTTTCCTTCTTACTTTCTTTTCTTTTCCTTTCAATAACTAACTTCAATATTTTCACTTTCTTTTCTTCCTCCCTTCTTTTTTTCCTTCTTACTTTCTTTTCCTTTCCTTTCAATAACTAACTTCAATATTTTCACTTTCTTTTCTTCCTCCCTTCTTTCTTTCTTTCTTTCTCACCTTTTTCCCTCATTGACTTAATAACAGCTCTTCATAATTACCTTTTCTCAGGGTTCTAATTAGAAAACTCACTCTTTATATGGTTTCTTTTCTCTCATCTTTCTCCTCAGTAACTTGACAACACCTCTACTCTCTTACGGCACCTTTAATTAGTAAGTACAGGTGACTCTCGTACTGGAAGAAGGTGTAAATGAGTACCTTTCTGTATGTATTTTGACTTTCATTATTATTATTATTATTATTATTATTATTATTATTATTATTATTATTATTATTATTATTATTAACTATTATTGATTTCCCTGTTACTTAGAAGGCGGTAGAAGAGTAACTTACACACACACACACACACACACACACACACACACACACACACACACACACACACACACACCAGAAGCCTCACCCCAAACAGAGGAGTCTTTCACTACCCTCCCCCTCCTCCTCCTCCTCCTCCTCCTCCCTTTCGCCTTCTATATCTTAATCTATCGCCCCTCCATCCTTCACGCCCCCCCCCTCCCCCCCCCTTTTTCTCTCCCTTCTCTCCTCCTCTTCCCTCTCCTGCCACCTCCTGCTCTTCACTTCTCTGCCTCAATTTTGATTTCTTATTTATTTCTTCCTTTATTCATATCTTTCTTTCCTTTTTTTCTTACTTCTTTTCTTGTTTCTTTCTCTCTCTCTTTCATTCTTTCTTTCTTTCATTTTGTCATTCAATTCTACTTTCTTTTCCTCTTTTCTTCCTTTCCCTCCTTCCTTTCTTTCCTCTTTCCTTCCTTCGTTCATTCATTCACTCATTTTTTTCTTTCTATCTTTCTTTTCTATAGCTAAGTTCAATATCTTCTACCTCCCTCCTTCCTTCATTCCTTCCTATTTTCTTTCATTCCTTCCTTTCTTCCTTCCTTCCTTCCTTCCTTCCTTTCAACTTCAAGCTCCAATATCTTCACTCTTTCCCTTCTACTTCCCCTCCTTCATTCCTTCACTTCCCCGTCTTTATCCTGTTATCTTTACCTTCCTCCTTCGTTATCTCTATTATGGCCCACTTCCCTTCATCATTCTCTGCTCTTATCTCCATTTTATTTTCCTCTTCCTTATTTTCGTATCTTAGTCAAAGTCATTTCTATTCTCTTTCTCTCTAACTTTCTTCCTGTTTCCCTTCCCTTTCTCTACTCCTCAATATCTCCATATTTCTCTTCTACTTCCCTTCATCATTCTCTTTTATCTTCATTCTATTTTCCTCTTCCTCATTTTCGTATCTTAATCAAACTCATTTCTATTCTCTCTCTAACTTTCTTCCTATTTCCCTTCCTTCTTTCTCCATTAAAATCTCCATCTGTCTCCTCTACATCATTCTCTTCTTATCTTCATTTTATTTTCCTCTTCCTTATTTTCGTATGTTAATCAAACTCGCTTCTAATATCTCTCTCTAACTTTCTTCCCATTTCCCTTGCCCTTCCTTTCCCTTTCCTTTGACTAACTTTCCGAATTTCACGCTTCCAAACATTCCACTCGTCTCCCTTCTCCAGCATCCTCATCTTAACACCAAGCCCAGCATCCCTTCCACCACCACCACTACTTAAGCCACCCCTCCCACCCTCTCCACTTCAATTACCCTTTCAAAACATGACTACCACCCCCAACACCACCACCACCAACACTACCACCACTATCGCCTCCTCCTCTTCTTCCTCCTCCTCCTCCTCCTCCTCCTCCTCGTACATCACCTCATTAAAGCAGAGAAGGTTAAAAGGGTATTATCAGTGTGTGCTGCCCATGTTCCTTCCTCTGTGTATATATATATGGAGAAGAAGAAGTAAAAAAATACTACACGGAGATGAAGTGAGGTCTTAGTAAGGGCGATCATCGAAGGGAGACTGTCACGTTGAAAAGCTTGTGAGGTTTAGCAGATAGGAAGGAGGAGAGGAGAGGAAAGAGGGAGAAACTATAGAGAAAACAAGTATAGGAGGGAAACTTAAGGAAAATATTATTCACAATAGTCTGCTTCTGTTAATATGAGGAAAAACGCGTAAAGAAAAAGATAGAAAGTGGGAGGAGGAGGAGGAGGAGGAGGAAGAGGGAAAGTCTATAGACGAAACAAATATAAAGGAAATAAGAAATAATAGATTGATAAAAAGGAGAATAAAGGAAAATATAAGAAAGAATGCAGTAATAAAACACAAAAAAGGTCGGAAAAAAATGAGAAAAATGGAAAATATACAAGAAAATTTAAGAGAAGAATCACAAGCCTCTGGAAACAGCAAATATGATGATAAGAAGAGAAAAAATAAATAAAACAAAGAGAGAAGGAATGAAATAATTAGAAACGGGCAAAAAGAATCATAAAAGAGAATGCGAGATGGAAATTAAAATGATATATGTACTTTGAAAGAGCAAGTAGATAACAATACGAGAGAGAGAGAGAGAGAGAGAGAGAGAGAGAGAGAGAGAGAGAGAGAGAGAGAGAGAGAGAGAGAGAGAGAGAGAGAGAGAGAGAGAGAGAGAGAGAGAGAGAGAGAGAGAGAGAGAGAGAGAGAGAGAGAGAGAGAGAGAGAGAGAGAGAGAGAGAGAGAGAGAGAGAGAGAGAGAGAGAGAGAGAGAGAGAGAGAGAGAGAGAGAGAGAGAGAGAGAGAGAGAGAGAGAGAGAGAGAGAGAGAGAGAGAGAGAGAGAGAGAGAGAGAGAGAGAGAGAGAGAGAGAGAGAGAGAGAGAGAGAGAAAAAGAGAAAGAGAAAGAGAGAGAGAGAGAGAGAGAGAGAGAGAAAGAAGAAAACTGAATATGTGGCAGAGACATCAGGAAGCGAGAACTTTAGAAGGAGGAAGAGGAGAAAGAAGAGGAGGAGGAGGAGGAGGAGAAGGAAAAGAAGAAAAGAAAAAAATGAATATATATGACAAAGGAAATCAGGAAATGGGAAGAATTTTGAAAAGCGAAAGAGGAAGAGGAAGAAGAAGAGGAGAAAGAGGAAGAGGAAAAAGAAGAGGAGAAGGAGAAGAAGGAAAAAAATGAATATATATGAGAAAGGAAATCAGGATACGGGAAGAATATTGAAAGAAGGACAAAGAGGAAGAGGAAGAAGAAGAGGAGAAAGAGGAAGAGGAAGAAGAGAAGGAAAAAGAGGAAAAAATAAGAGAAAAAAATGAATATATGTGACAAAGAAATCAGGAAACGGTAAGAATATTGAAAGAAGGAGAAAGAGGAAGAGGAGGAGGAGGAGGAGGAGGAGGAGGAGGAGGAGGGGGAGGAAGAAGAGGAGGAGAAGGAGGAGGTATACTAAAAACAGCAACACAAAAGGAATTCGAGGAAGAAGGAAGGAAGGAGGAGAGAAAGATTTGAACGAATGGCGCCACTGATATAGAAAACGAAAATATGAGAAAGAAAGGAAAGGAAATTTTAAAAAGCTTGCAGAATATTACGATAACTTTTTATAACTACAAAGACAAAACAAAACAGAGACTAAGAAAACAAGACAAATCATATTACCACACTCTTCACTTTCCTTCCCCACGATATAAACTTGCAAAGGGAAACTGTTCTATTCTCATTAAGAAGTATTTAAATATATAAGGATTTTTTTAGCTGCAGAGAAAGACAAAACAAAACAGAGACTAAGAAAACAAGACAGAACATATAACCACACTTTCTTCCTCTTCCCCACCATAGAAACTTGCAAAGGGAAACTGTTCTATTCTCATTAAGAAGTATTTAAATATATAAGGATTTTTTTAGCTGCAGAGAAAGACAAAACAAAACAGAGACTAAGAAAACAAGACAGAACATATAACCACACTTTCTTCCTCTTCCCCACCATAGAAACTTGCAAAGAGGAACTGTTTTACCATCATCAAGGAGTATTTAAACTTATACGGAATTCTTTTTAGCTGCAAAGACAAAAGAAGACAAAAGAAAGTATTACCACTGAATATTTTAACTTCCCTACCATAGAAACTTGCAAAGGGGAACCATTCTACCAATCCATATTAAGAAGTATTTTTATATGGCCTGAATTAAATTACGGCTTTGTCAAGAGATATAATTATTTAATGGACGGCCGTGGACAGCTCCTATTGGTATTGTTAATGTTGGAATGTAATGATCGAGATGGCATTAGCGGTCTGGCATTGGGGTTATTATATCATAGGTGTCCGTCTGTCTGTCTGTGTACCTGTCTGTGTGTGTGTTTGTATGTGTGTTTGTTACTGTCTACCTGTCTGCTTGTTTGAATATCTTTTTTTTCACAACAAAGGAGACAGCTCAAGGGCACAAAAAAAGTAAACAATAATAAAAAAAAGCCCGCTACTCGCTGCTCACAAAAAGAATCCAAAGAGGTGGCCGAAATCTGTCTGTCTTTGTTTGTCTGTTACTATATGTCTGTCTATAAACCTGTCTGTCTGTCTGTATTCACCTCTCAATGCCTTTAAATATGTATGAATGTTTGTATGTATGTATGTATGTACGTATAGACTGATAGGAGAATGTACATATGAAAGAGTGGACTGATAACACACACACTCACACTCACACACACACACACACACACACACACACACACACACACACACACACATCATATACATAGACTGACAAGTGTGTGTATTAATCCGGCGGCATAGCACGATTGATCTGAATACATCCTATGCATATTATATTATCAACCGACTCATTTCCCTCACATACCCAGCGAGAGAGGGAGAGAGGGAGAGAGAGAGGGATGGATAGATAGATAGAGATAGAGAAAGAAAGAATGAAAGAACGAATGAAGGAAAGAAAGAATTAAAGGAAGAAAGAAGGAAGGAAAGAGAGAAAGAAAGGGATTGAAAGAAAGAAAGAAAGAAAATAGGAAAACAAGAAAGAAAGAAAAGGGAAGGGAGAGATAGAGAGAAAGAGAAAAATGGGGGTATAAAAGAGAAAAGAAAGAGCCTGAGAGAGAGAGAGAGAGAGAGAGAGAGAGAGAGAGAGAGAGAGAGAGAGAGAGAGAGAGAGAGAGAGAGAGAGAGAGAGAGAGAGAGAGAGAGAGAGAGAGAGAGAAAGAGAAAGAAAGAAAGAAAGAGAAAATGATTGCCACCCCAAAGACGATTTCGGAAACGCTTGAGGCGACAAAGGAATTCGGAAGTCGGTAAAGGATCGAACTCTACATTATCTCTCACACACACACACTCACACACACACACACACACACACACACACACACACTCTCTTGACGTCCACCACCCTGATCTCCTGTTTGAAAAGAGAGAGAGAGAGAGAGAGAGAGAGAGAGAGAGAGAGAGAGAGAGAGAGAGAGAGAGAGAGAGAGAGAGAGAGAGAGAGAGAGAGAGAGAGAGAGAGAGAGAGAGAGAGAGAGAGAGAGAGAGAGAGAGAGAGAGAGAGAGAGAGAGAGAGAGAGAGAGAGAGAGAGAGAGAGAGAGAGAGAGAGAGAGAGAGAGAGAGAGAGAGAGAGAGAGAGAGAGAGAGAGAGAGAGAGAGAGAGAGAGAGAGAGAGAGAGAGAGATTATCTCACACAAACAAAATATAACACACACACACACACACACACACACACACACACACACACACACACATGAGCCGGTCTCCCTCTCTACATATATAAATTTAAATGGTCTGCCTTTTTTGGTCTACGTAGATATCGAATTATTAATCAGCGCTATTGTGTATGCATGACGTGTGATTCCAAAGCGGCGTACAAACACATACACACACACACACACACACACACACACACACACACACACGCGCGAACATTAATTTAGTAATTCATCCGTTAAATAATTTACTCCGTTGTTTAGTATACTGATTGGCTGGTGGTGGTTGTTTGTGTTTGTGTGTGTGTGTGTGTGTGTGTGTGTGTGTGTGTGTGTGTGTGTGTGTGTGTGTGTGTTTCGAGGTTGGTTTTATGGGAGTAATCTTGTCTGGTAAAAAAAATGCAGTTACTAGAGACAGAGCGGTCGGATAAATGGACGAGACAAATGGAAAATATATGAAAAAATGAGGAAAAGAAGCAGGAAAAACAGAAGGAAATCCAGGAGGAAGAAAATCAAGAAAAAACGAAGGAGGAGGAAAGCCAAAAAATCAAACACCCCCCCCAAAAAAAAAGAAGACGACGAACAAGACAAAAAAGAAGACTGATAAAGAAAACCAGGCGGCGAAATAGAGTGAAAATGAAGAAAATAAGGAAGAAAAAAGAAGAAAAAAACACCAGTAGCAAGACAAAGAGGAAAACTAAAGAATAAAACGAAAATGAAGACAAAATAAAGACAAAAGAAGAAAGAAAAGGAAGAAAACAAACCCCGGAAGAGGAGGAGGAGGAGGAGGAGGAGGAGGAGGAGGAGGAGGGGAGGGAAGGAGGGGGGGGAAGTGTTATGAGGGACATGAAAGAAACTGTGCTTGTTAGGAGGAAGAGAAAGAGGAAGAGGAGGAGGAGGAGGAGGAGGAAGATGGAAGACTAAGCATTGGAGGAGTTTTGGAAAGATTTCGAAGAGGAATGAGGAGGAGAAAGAAGGAGGAAAAGAAAAGGAAGAAGAAGATGAAGAAGAAGTAGAAGAAGAAGGAGAAAAGAACAAGAACAAGAATAACAAAAGGAGGACTTGGAGGAGAAAGAAGAACGAGAAGAAGAAGAAGAAGAAAAGAAGAACTGGAATAAGAAGAACAAATAACAACAACAAGAAAAACAAAAACAAGAAGAAACAAAACACGAAAAACAAGAAGATTATAATGATGCTAAAACTAATAAATAAAGAAAACAAAAAATAAAAAGTGTATAAAAAAAAATGAATGTACGATTTTTTTTAACTCTGATTCGCCTAAAAAAAAGTAACCCATTTAACAATACTGAATTTTAGGATAGGTAAAACTCCTCCTCTTCTTCCTCCTCCTCCTCCTCCTCCTCCTCCTCCTCCTCCTCCTCCTCCTCCTCCTCCTCCTCCTCCTTCTCCTCCAATTTATCCTCTTTATGTATTCTTAATCTCCTCCTCCTCCTCCTTCTCTTATTTCTGCTATTCATCCTCGTTCTATTTAATTGCTTCTCCTCCTCCTCCTCCTCCTCCTCTTCCGCCTGATGTAATTCTTCCCTTTTCCTTCTCTTCTTTTTAATATGTATTCTTAATCTCCTCCTCCTCCTCCTCCTCCTCCTTCTCTTATTTCTGCTATTCATCCTCGTTCTATTAAACTCCTTCTCCTCCTCCTCCTCCTCCTCTTCCGCCTGATGTAATTCTTCCCTTTTCCTCCTCTTCCTTTTAAAATGTATTCTTAATCTCCTCCTCCTCCTCCTCCTCCTCTTATTTCTGCTATTCATCCTCGTTCTATTAAATTGCTTCTCCTCCTCCTCCTCCTCCTCCTCTTCCGCCTGATGTAATTCTTCCCTTTTCCTTCTCTTCTTTTTAATATGTATTCTTAATCTCCTCCTCCTCCTCCTCCTCCTCTTATTTCTGCTATTCATCCTCGTTCTATTAAATTCCTTCTCGTTCACCTCCTCCTTCTCCTTCTGCCGTTGTCTCCCCTCATGTAATGTAGATCAGCGAGGCGGGAGGGAAAATACTTCTCTCGCCTCGTCTTCTCGTCATTTTTGGCAGCCAACACCCCGCCCAGACACGCACGTCAAGGAGTTAAAAGTTTTGCGGTGAAGAAACGGGATAAAACAATGTGAGCGGGAGGGAAAAATCGATAATGGAGTTTCGTGCCTTTGGGCGACATTATATCGTTCCCCTGGGTTGTTTAGAGTGATTTTAGAAGGTGGGAATGGCTTAGAGTTATGAGGGATCTTAACCCGTCCGCTGCGATTGGCACGGATTTGGCCTTCGCTGGTAGCCTGATAACATACACTCCCAGGTCTTTCTCTGCCTCTGTGATGGATAGTGGAGTGTTTCCCATGTGGTATTGGTATGCTGGATATCCCTTCACTGGTAGCCTGGTAACATCTACTCCCAGGTCTTTCGCTGCCTCTGTGGTGGATAGTGGAGTGTTTCCCATGTGGTATTGGTATGCTGGATATCATCCCTTCACTGGTAGCCTGATAACATACACTCCCCGGTCTTTCTCTGCCTCTGTGGTGGATAGTGGAGTGTTTCCCATGTGGTATTGGTATGCTGGATATCCCTTCACCTAAACAAACCTAACCTGACCTAACTTAACCTAACCTTACCAAACAAAACCTAACCTAACCTAACCTAACCTTACCAAACCAAACCTAACCTAACCTAACCTAACCTAACCTTACCAAACAAAACCTAACCTAACCTAACCTAACCTTACCAAACCAAACCTAACCTAACCTAACCTAACCAAACCAGTCCCAGATATTGCCCAGCGTATAGTCAAGAAACCACACCGTCTTCAACGAGGCAATACCCTATTTTTCCCGCCTAAGAGCCTTTAATGGTGGAGGTTATCATGGGGAGGGGAATTTTACACGTGAAGGTTCCCGTTGGCCATGAGGAGGTTAAGAGTTTGGCCGAGGAAATAATAAAAATGTTGTACCACTATGCTAACGAGGATGGGGATGGGGGGGGTCTGAGAGAGAGAGAGAGAGAGAGAGAGAGAGAGAGAGAGAGAGAGAGAGAGAGAGAGAGAGAGAGAGAGAGAGAGAGAGAGAGAGAGAGAGAGAGAGAGAGAGAGAGAGAGAGAGAGAGAGAGAGAGAGAGAGAGAGAGAGAGAGAGAGAGAGAGAGAGAGAGAGAGAGAGAGAGAGAGAGAGAGAGAGAGAGAGAGAGAGAGAGAGAGAGTTTGGCGAGGAAATAATAAAAATGTTACACCACTATGCTTACGTGGGTGGGGGTGGGGGTCTGAGAGGGAGCGAGAGAGGGAGAAAGAAAGACAGGAAGAGAGACAGATACAGACAGACAGACAGACAGAGACATTCAGAGGCAGACAGAGGGAAAGAGATAAAAGGAAAATGAGAGAAACAGAGACAGACACAGACAGGCAAACAGACATATAGACAGACAGACGGAGACATACAGAGAAAGAAAGTAAGAATTAAATAAAAAAGAAAGACGAGACAGTTTAGATATAGAAAAAGACGAAAATAAAGGAAAGAAAAACGACCCAAGTTATTAAGTAAGATTGAAAGAAAGACACTAAATAAGAGGCAACGAAAATATAATAAAAATGATAAACAAAGGAAAGAAATGTAACTCGAACAACAGAAACAATAAAAAATAAGACGAATTCAAAATCATTTAATAAGAAAGCGTGAGAGAGACAGAGACAGAGAAACAGAGACAGAGAGAGAAGCAAGAATTAAATAAAGAATGAAAAGCGAGCAGAAACAACAGACAAAATAAAAACGAAGAAAGAAATGTCGCTCGAGCTATAGAAAACGTAATAAAAAACACACATTTAAAGTAAGAATGAAATAAAGAAGAAAAAAAAAAGCAGGAATAAAAAAGAAAACAGTGGCAAGAAATATAGTTGTTAATAAAAAAAACAACGATTCAAAGCAATTTAATGAGAGAAAAAAGAGTAAGACAAAGACGGAGAGAGCGACAAAGAGACTGAGACAGACGCAGACGGACAGAAAGAGAGAAGAAAGGAAAATCACGCCGCAACTCCGCCTTCGCCTCGCCCCTTCACCTAATGACTATGGACGCGTGGTTAGCGGAGGGCTCTTGAAGGGAGGACTGAGGGTGCTTGGCGGGGCGAGGGTGCTCAGGGGAACCTTTGAAAACAGTCGCTTTAACCTTTCCCCTCGACTAGTGCTCGCCAAGGAGGAGAAAACGGCTTGTGAAGAGACGTGGCCTGGACATAAAAGAGAGCAGTTACCCAGACAAATAAAGAGTTCCCTTGATAAGTAAAAAGCTGCCTTGAGGGTTACTAAAATGAGGGATTGTGTCGTCATATACAAGAAGAAGAGTTGCCTTGACAGATGAAAAAGGAGGAGTTGGGTTGACAAATATAATGGAGCAGTTGCCTTGACAAATAAAAAGCTGCCTTGACAGATAATAAAATGAGCAACTGTGTCGTCAAAAATAAAAAGGAGAGTTGCCTTGACAGATGAAAAAGGAGCAGTTACCTCGACAAATACAACATTCCCTTGACAAATAAAAAGATGACTTGACTAATTATAAAATGAGCGATTGGGTTGACAAATAAAAAGTTCCCTTGACGAAGAAAAAGGAGTTTGATTGACTAATAATATGAAAAAGTAAAGAAAAGGAAGGATAAGGAACCTGTTATGATAAAATGTGGAAAAGAAAAGAAGGGAAAAGGAAGGAAAGGGAAAGGCGATGTATTTAAATTTATAACAGTATTGAAGGTAAAATATTGAACTGGAAAGAAGGACGAGGAAGGAATGGAAATTGGTACCATTAAATAAACATCAGGTGTAGGATGTAAATCGTGGAAAGGTGAATAAAAATAAAGAAGGGAAAGGAAGGAAAGGAATTCGGCGTAAAAGATGTAAAAGATAAATCGTGCAAAGGTGAATACACAAAAGGAAGGGAAAGGAAGGAAGGGGAGTTTTGTATCTTTAAATAAATATCAGGTGCAAAAAATAACGTGATGAAAGGTGAACATTGAAGGGAAGGACAAGAAAGGAAGGGAATGTGGTGTCTTGCATAAAAAAGAACGATAGCTAAAAAAGAGAGAAAAAAAGAAAGGAAAAAGATAGCTAAAGAGAAAGAAAGAAAGAAAGAAAGAAAGAAAGAAAGAAAGATAGAAACATTGAAGGGAAGGACAAGAAAGGAAGGGAATGTGGTGTCTTGCATAAAAAAGAACGATAGCTAAAAAAAGAGAGAAAAAAAGAAAGGAAAAAGATAGCTAAAGAGAAAGAAAGAAAGAAAGAAAGAAAGATAGAAACATTGAAGGGAAGGACAAGGAAGGAAAGGAATGTGGTGTCTTGCATAAAAAAGAACGATAGTTAAAAAAGAGAAAAAAAGAAAGGAAAAAGATAGCTAAAGAGAAAGAAAGAAAGAAAGAAAGATAGAAACATTGAAGGGAAGGACAAGAAAGGAAGGGAATGTGGTGTCTTGCATAAAAAAGAACGATAGCTAAAAAAAGAAAGGAAAAAGATAGCTAAAGAGAAAGAAAGAAAGAAAGAAAGAAAGATAGAAACATTGAAGGAAGGAAAAAGATAGCTAGAAAGAAAAATAAATAAATAAAGAAAGAAAGAAGGGAAAGTCAAGGGAAAGGAAGGAAGGTGACGCGGTCTTTCTACACAACAGGTGTCAAACGTGAGTTGATGTTAGGCAAATATTGTGTTGCTATTCTCAGGAGTCTGTTCTGTTCCCTTTACTGGCGTGTGTTTGTGTGTGTCTGTCTGTCTGTCTGTCTGTCTTCCTGTCTGGCTGTGGAATTTTCCTATAGAGGGAGTAGATAATTATTTTATTTTTATTTATATGTTTTCTTTATTAATTACACCCATATAAATAAATGGTCATATAGCTACCCCTGGAAATACCCACAACTCACTCGAAAGCCTTGCCGAATGTGTGTTTCTTTGGTTTCATGGTATAGAAGCGTCAAGCTACCGCCAGGGAAATAAAACTACCCTTGGAAATACCTACAACTCATACGAGAGCCTTGCCAAATGTGTTTCTTTGGTTTCATGGTACAGAAGAAGCGTCAAGCTGCCACCAGGGTCATAAAACTACCCCTGGAAATGCCCACAAATCACACGAAAGCCTTGCCAAATATGTGAACTTGGCCGACGAAATGTTTTAAAATGCGACCCTCTATGTGTTTTTCCGAGTCCAAATCCTAAAAAAAATCACACAAAAATTTGATTAAATGTCGCGTAAAAGCCTCTGATTATCAACTTTTACCTCTCTCCTACTTCACTTTTTATATATATTTTTGTGAACCCTGGAAAAGAAATAGCTGGAAAAAATGTTACTACTACTGCGTGCACGGATGTCGAGCGTGGAATATATACTTTTATTTTCGAGGCAGATGCTCAGCGGTATTAAACGGTGACTGACTTTTGAGCTTTGAAAACAACCTAATTAGTGGGATTGGGAATTTTTTTCTTTTTTTTTACTTTGTTGTTTGTTGTTAAAATGGAGTGGGTACGAGTACAGGTAGATAGATAGATAGAGAGATAGAGAGAGAGAAGGAAAGAAAGAAAGAAGGAGAGAAAGAAAAAAGAGAGAAGGAAAGAACGGAGGAGAGAGAGAGAGAGAGAGAGAGAGAGAGAGAGAGAGAGAGAGAGAGAGAGAGAGAGAGAGAGAGAGAGAGAGAGAGAGAGAGAGAGAGAGAGAGAGAGAGAGAGAGAGAGAGAGAGAGAGAGAGAGAGAGAGAGAGAGAGAGAGATACAGAAACACACACACACACACACACACACACACACACACACACACACACACAGAGGAAGGAAACACAAACAGAGACAAAGGCACACGGAAAAAAACAAACAGCAACCCAAGATACACACACACACACACACACACACACACACACACACACACACACACACACACACACACACACACACACACACTCCTTACCCTTCCTCCCACTCGCACACAATAATCCTTTCAGCAATAATAGAAAACCTTAATAATTCCCTCTTCACGTCCCTTCCTCTGCCCTCAGGTTAAGGAAATAAAGAAACATTCCTCTTGCATATGAGCCACCCCATGACAGACGAGAGGGAGAGGGAGAGGGAGAGAAGGATAAGAGGAGGGAGAGAGGAACGTAGATAGGAGAAGAGGAGGAGGAAGGGGAGAGGATAGCATGGATAATGAATATGATGTCAAGGAGATAATATGATAAGGGAGAGAGATATAAATGAAGGGAGGCTGAATGAGGGATTGGGAAAGGAGATTGTAAAGGATGAGAGGAGGAGGAGGAAGAAGAGGAGGAGGAGGGGAGAAAATAATGAGTACAAAAAAAGGAAAAATAAGGAAAGATAGGAAAACGAGGGAGACAAAAAGAGAAAGAGATGTAGAGAAGGAGAAATATAAATGAAGAAGATGAATGAGAAAAACGAGAGGAGAATTAAACTTGGGAACAAAGAGAAGGATAAGAAAAGAGAAAGAGAGATAGAGAAGGAAAAAGAGAGAGGAAGAGAGAATGGATGAGAAGGAGAACGAGGAGAAAAAAACGATGAAAATGAAAGGAAAATGAAGGGAGAAGAAAAGAGAAAAAGATAGATAGAGAGAGAAGGAAAAAGAGAAAGGAACAGAGGATGGATGAGAAGGAGAACGAGGAAAAAACCTGAGATGAAAAAGGAAAAAAGAAAGAGAGAAAGATAGATAGAGAGACAGAGAAGAAAATAGAGAAAGGAAGACAATAGGTGACAAGAAAAACGAGTAGAAAAACAGAATAAAAAGAAGAATAAATTAGAAAAGAAAAGAAAACGAGAAAAAGAGAGAATGAGAGAGAGACGGAAAAACAGAGGAGGAAAAGAGAAAGGAGGAGGAAGAGGATGAATGAGAAGAAAAACGAGAGGAGGAAAAAACGAACAAAAAATAAGGAGACATGAGAAAAGAAAGGAAAACGAGGAAAAAGGAGGAGGATGAATGAGAGGAAAACGAGAGGAGGAGGAAAAAAAATGAACAAAAAATAAATAAACACGAGAAAAGAAAGGAAAACGAGGAAAAAGGGAGGAGGATGAATGAGAGGAAAACGAGAGGAGGAGGAAAAAAAATGAACAAAAAATAAATAAACACGAGAATAGAAAGAAAAACCAGGAAAAATAAAGAGAAAGACAGATAGAGAGACAAAGAGAGAGAATAAACACAGAAATAACAGAGCCGACAAACGCGTGTCAACTCTCCGGCTGAACTCATGCACGGGGGAACGAGACGGACACGAAATGGACATGAAGCGAACGCGGAATGGACTGGACGTGTTGTGCGGGGCGGCCACATCAAAGTGCAAAGCCACCAACACCTAATTACTCCAGCCACAGCAAGACCAGGTATACAGGTGAAGAGGGGAAGGAGGGGGAAGGGGGAGTGGAACAGGTGAGGTGATGAAAGAGGTGGTAAAGGTGGAAGGGTAGCGTGATGTGGATGGTTGGGAGTGTGTATATAAAGGTGGAAGAGGTGGAAGAGGAGGAGGAGGAGGAGGAGGAGGAGAGCATAGAAGGGCAGTAAGGTGAGATGAAAAGTTGGAGAGAGAGAGAGAGAGAGAGAGAGAGAGAGAGAGAGAGAGAGAGAGAGAGAGAGAGAGAGATAGAGAGAGAGAGAGAGAGAGAGAGAGAGAGAGAAGAGGGGGAGGGGGGTACTTACCTATCTTCTATCCTATCAGAGAGAGAGAGAGAGAGAGAGAGAGAGAGAGAGAGAGAGAGAGAGAGAGAGAGAGAGAGAGAGAGAGAGAGAGAGAGAGAGAGAGAGAGAGAGAGAGAGAGAGAGTAAAATCGGGGGTAAATCGGATAAAGTCGGTTTAAAAAGGGATCCAGTCGCCTTGCATAGAATTGAATCGCCTTATATATCGGATCGGATCGCCTATATATCGGATCTGATAGCTTTATATACAATCAAGTTGGTTAATATAGGATCCAGATGGCTATATAGGATCAAGTCGAATTATATAGAACCAAATCGCCTTAAATCGGATTGGATCGCCTTATATCGGATCGAGTCGCCTTATACCGGATCCAGTCGTCTTTAGTACAGTCCAGCTCGGTCTCTCGTCTGGCCTGGTTAAGTCTGAGGGATCTTTAATAACAGACTTCCTTGCCCTCTCATCATCCTCTTGTGTGAGTCTTTTGAGAGCAAGATGACAATTACCCTGGGACGTGGTGGTGGTGGTGGTGGTGGTGGTGGTAATGATGATGGTGGGGGGGGGATGGTGATGGTGGTGGTGGTAGTGGTGGTGAAAAGGAAAGGTCAAATATGTGTGTGTGTGGGGTGTGTGGGGAAGAGGGGGGATTGTGTGTGTGTGTGGGGGGGGGAGGGTTGTGTGTGTGGGGGGAGAGGTTGTGTGTGTGTGTGTGTGTGTGTGTGTAGTTTTATATTCATTCCAAACACCAAATCAAAAAAGAAAAAGGAGAAAAGGAAGGACAAGAAGAACAAGAACAATAGAATGAAGAAGAAGAAAAAAACAGGAGAAAAAGAACAAGAACAAGACCAAGAAGAAAAAGAGAAAAAGGAAGAACAAGAACAAGAAAAACAAGAGAATGAATAAGAAAAAAAAAAGCGAAAAAGAACAACAAAAACAAGACCAAACCCCCCCCCAAAAAAAACGAAAATAATAGAGGAAAAGAAAAACAAGGAAAAAAAAGTATAAACGTCAGAAACAGAAACAAGAGACTACCAAAGCCTAATCTCGGGACACCAAATCGGATTACGAACCTGCAGCGTAATAACGTAATAAACTTTTGACCCTGGAAGTACAAGGAAATCAGATCCTCTACCTCACAATCAAGGAGGAGGAGAAGGAGGACGAGAAGGAGGAGGAGGAGGAGGAGGAGGGGAAGCCATCTCGAGGGAATATCAAATTGCTTAAGATTTAGAACCTCCTTATAGTGGCAAGACAGACAGGGAAAGAGAATTAAATTAGAAGTAGGCCTAAGCAAGGGATTTGAGAGGCATGTGTAGAAGGAGGAACTCGTGGTCTTAATATTAAATCGTCTTATGTGAAAAAATAAGCTGGGAAATTAAATAAAGAGGAGGAGGAGAGGAGGAGAGAGTCTTATAAAAAAGGAGATGGATAAAGGAGAATGGGAAACGTATACTAAGAAGCTAATATATGAAGCCTGGATAAGAGAGAAAGGGAAACATTTAAATAAGGTAATATATGAAGCCTGGATAAGGGAGAAAAAGAGACATTTAAAGAAGCTAATATATCAAGCTTGGATAAAGGAGAAAGGGAAATGAATACAAAGAAGCCAATATATGAAGCCTGGATAAGGGAGAAAGGGAAACATTTAAAGAAGCTAATATATGAAGCCTGGATAAGGAAGAAGAACAGACATTTAAAGAAGCTAATATATCAAGCTTGGATAAAGGAGAAAGGGAAATGAATACAAAGAAGCCAATATATGAAGCCTGGATAAAGGAGAAAGGGAAACATTTAAAGAAGCTAATATATGAAGCCTGGATAAGGGAGAAAAAGAGACATTTAAAGAAGCTAATATATCAAGCTTGGATAAAGGAGAAAGGGAAACGAATACAAAAATGCCACTATTCGAAGTCTGGATAAAAAAACGCAGTGAATGAATATATATAGAAGGAAAGAAAGAAAAGAAAGAAAGGAGGAAAGTAGAAGAAGAAATGGGTGACGGAGATGGAAGGAAGAGAAAAGACACTAGAATTTAATGTCCAAAGAAGCAAAAAAAAAAAAATAAAGGAAAATGTGTAGAAAGAAAGGAGAAAAAAGAAAGAAAAAGAAAGAAAGAAAGAAAGAAACTAAAACAAAAAAAATCATAAGAAAACTGTGTGTGTGTGTGTGTGTGTGTGTAAGAGAGAGAGAGAGAGAGAGAGAGAGAGAGAGAGAGAGAGAGAGAGAGAGAGAGAGAGAGAGAGAGAGAGAGAGAGAGAGAGAGAGAGAGAGAGAGAGAGAGAGAGAGAGAGAGAGAGAGAGAGAGAGAGAGAGAGAGAAATAAAACTTGTGGGCTGTATCTCAACCTTAAACCAAACTCCATCAATTCCAAATCCTCCATCGAAACAGAAATCAAAGGGGCGTCTAGGAAATACTTAAAATTCCATAAATTCTGGATCTTCCTTGAAGGGGGATCAAAGAGGTGTTGGATGGTCTTAAAAGGAATCGGAACCTTTGAAATATGAAACCAATACGACTAAGGAGGATTCGTGCATTAGAAGGACAAACAGTGAGTGAGTGAGTGAGTGTGAGTGAGTGAGTGAGTGAGTGAAGAAGGAAGGAGTGATTGAGTGACTGAGTGAGAGGGAGAAGGAGGAAGACAGGGAGGGAAAGAGAAAGATAGGAAAGAAAGGAGAAATGAAGGGAGGGAGAGGAAGAACAGGAAGAAAGGGAGGAAGGAAGGGAGGGATAAAGGAAAGGAAAGGAAGGGAAGAAATGAGAAATGGAGTGAGAGGGAGAAGGAGGAAGACAAGGAGGGAAAGAGGAAGGTAGGAAAGAAAGGAGAAATGAAGGGAAGGAGAGAGGAAGAACAGGAAGAAAGGGAGGAAGGGAGGGAGAGAGGGAGAGATAAAGGAAAGGAAAGGAGAGAAAGAAATGAGAAATGGAGAGACGCAGAGGAAGAAGGAAAGAAGGAAGGGAGGAAGAGGGAGAGAAGAAAGGGAGGAAAATGAGAGGCAAGGTAAGGAGTAATGGAGGAAGGAAAGGAGGGGAAGGGAGGAAGGGAGAGAAGAAGAGAGAGAGAAAGAAAGTGAAGAAAGAAGAAATGGAGAAAGGAGTAAATCGTTAGAGCAGGAAGAATAAGAATAAGGGAAAGGAAGAAGAAAGAGAAGGAGAGAGGGACGAGGAGAAGCAGAGGTATGGAAGAAAGGAATAGGAGAGGAGGAAGAAAGGGAATAAGAACAGGGAAAAAGGAGTGAAAGAGAAGGAGGGAGGGAGGGAGAATGAGTGAATGAGAGGAAATAGAACAAAAACAAGAATAAAAGAAGGAAGAGGAGGAAGAGAAGCAGAAGCATGGAAGAAAGGAATAGGAGAGAAGAGTGAATAAGAACAGGGAAAGAGGGGAGTGAAAGAGAAGGAGGGAGGGAGAGAGAAGGAGTGAATGAGAGGAAATAGAACATAAACAAGAATAAAAGAAAGAAGAGGAAGAGGAAGAGGAGGAGGAATAGAAGATAAGAAAGAACAAAGAGAAATGAAATAACATGAACTGGCTATAGATAGAGCTCTCGGAAACACAAACACACAAACACACAAACATTGGAACACACAGAAATTGCACAGTTTCACCAACAATACCAAGAATGAAACGGGAATAAAAAGGAGAAGATGAAAAGATAGAGACAGACAGACAGAGAGAGAGCAAGCAATAAGACTTCTGACCCGAGCAATTATTTAGAGGTTTGCTTGGGCCACGTCGATCTCCGGGACCTGAAGAAGAAGTCAACACAAACATTGCAAAGAAACGCAGAAAAAAATAGGTATCCAGCGTTTTTGAAGAACCTTTAAACCCCCGAGGCGGACAGTGCGAGGTTATGAGGAGGAGGACAAAGATGAGGGTAAGGAGGAGGAGGAGGGAGAATGAGTGAATGAGAGGAAATAGAACATAAACAAGAATAAAAGAAGGAAGAGGAGGAAGAGAAGCAGAGGTATGGAAGAAAGGAGGAGAGGAAATAGAAAAGGAATAAGAACAGGGAAAAAGGAGTGAAAGAGAAGGAGGGAGGGAGGGAGAATGAGTGAATGAGAGGAAATAGAACAAAAACAAGGATAAAAGAAGGAAGAAGAGGAAGAGAAGCAGAGATATGGAAGAAAGGGAATAATAAAGGGAAAAAGGTGAGTGAAAGAGAAGGAGGGAGGGAGGGAGAATGAGTGAATGAGAGGAAATAGAACAAAAACAAGGATAAAAGAAGGAAGAGGAGGAAGAGAAGCAGAGGTATGGAAGAAAGGAATAGGAGAGAAGAGTGAATAAGAACAGGGAAAGAGGGGAGTGAAAGAGAAAGAGGGAGGGAGGGAGAAGGAGTGAATGAGAGGAAATAGAACATAAACAAGAATAAAAGAAAGAAGAGGAAGAGGAAGAGGAGGAGGAATAGAAGATAAGAAAGAACAAAGAGAAATGAAATAACATGAACTGGCTATAGATAGAGCTCTCGGAAACACAAACACACAAACACACAAACATTGGAACACACAGAAATTGCACAGTTTCACCAACAATACCAAGAATGAAACAGGAATAAAAAGGAGAAGATGAAAAGATAGAGACAGACAGACAGAGAGAGAGCAAGCAATAAGACTTCTGACCCGAGCAATTATTTAGAGGTTTGCTTGGGCCACGTCGATCTCCGGGACCTGAAGAAGAAGTCAACACAAACATTGCAAAGAAACGCAGAAAAAAATAGGTATCCAGCGTTTTTGAAGAACCTTTAAACCCCCGAGGCGGACAGTGCGAGGTTATGAGGAGGAGGACAAAGATGAGGGTAAGGAGGAGGAGGAGGACGTGGAGGAGGAGGAGGAGGAGGAAGAGAGAGAACTGAGATAAGAACAGAAGCAAAGAGAGTCTGTTATATTGTAAAATTGTAAAGAAAGAAGAGGAGGAGGAGGAGGAGGAGGAGGAGGAGGAAGAGAGAGAACTGAGATAAGAACAGAAGCAAAGAGAATCTGTTATATTGTGAAATTGTAAAGAAGGAAGAGGAGGAGGAGGAGGAGGAGGACGAGGAGGAGGAGGAGGAGGAGGAAGAGGAGGGTAAAAACGACCAGGAAAAAAGAGAATCACAAGAAACGAAAACGGAAATGAAAAAGGAAAAAAGGGAAAACATTAGAAAAAAAAGAGGAGGAAGAGGAGGAGGAAGGACGATGAAGAGGGAAAAAAAATCAAAATAAACGGAAAAGAAAAGAGAAAGGAAAAGAGGGAAAACCAGTGATAAAAAGAAGAGGAAGAAGAGGAAGAGGACGATGAAGAGGGGAAAAAAACGACCACAAAAAGACGGAAAAGGAAAGAGAAAAGGAAAAAAAGGAGGAGGAGGAAGAGAAAGAAAACAGGAAATAAAGAGAACAAGAAGAAACAAAAAGGGGAAGAAAAAGCAAAAAAAAAAGAAAGATTACGAAAGGAAAAAAAAGGAAGAAAAAAAGACGAAAAGAAAAAAAGCAGAACACCACAGAGAAGAAAATAAAGATAGACGAAAAAAGAAAACTATAAACACCAAAAAAAAAAAAAGAAAACGGGATAGAACATTACAAGGGAAACGAAGGCAGATGAGACACGCGTTAAATTACCAAAAATGAGGGACGGAAGGAGGAGGCAGAGAGGCCACTTGAAGAGACTATATAAGACTGAAATGAGCTTCGGGGTGAGGAGGAGGAGGAGGAGGAAGAGGAAGAAGAGGAGGAGGAAGAGGGGGGTGAGGTATTGTGAGGGCAGGATACTGGAAATGGGAAACAAATGAGCCTCCTTTTTTAGGCAAGGATGAGATTGTTTTAATTAAGGCGAAGGAAGGGAAGGAAGGAAGGAAAGGAGGAAAGAGGAGCTGCTGGGAGAGGAAAAGAGAAGGGAGGGAGAAAAGAGGGAGAGAGAAAGGAGGGAGAGGAGAGGGAAAGAGAAGGGAGGGAAGGAAGGAAGGGGGGAAAGAGGAGCTGCTGGGAGAGGAAGAGAGAAGGGAGGGAGAAAAGAGGGAGAGAGAAGGGAGGGAGAGGAGAGGGAAAGAGAAGGGAGGGAGAAGAGAGGGAAAACCTGCTGAAGATGAGGCAAGATGGGCTTTGAATAGGAAGGTAATTGGAGGGATACAAAGGAGAAGGAAGGTGAGCGAATGGAGGAGGAGGAGGAGGAGGAGGAGGAGGAGGAGGAGGAGGAGGAAGATGATGGAGATGAGAAAGTCGAGGATGGAAGGAGGATCAAAGAAAAGTAGGAAAATAGAAGGGAAAGTAAAATTGATGGAAGAAGAATAAAATAAAAGAAGTATGAATGAGAGGAAGAAGGAAAAGAAAGTAAAACAAGAAAATATAGAAATAAAAATGAAAAACAAAGAAAACTGTTACTTAATCAATTGAAAAAGTGATAAAAAAACATATATTGAAAGCTATTTACTGAGAGAGAGAGAGAGAGAGAGAGAGAGAGAGAGAGAGAGAGAGAGAGAGAGAGAGAGAGAGAGAGAGAGAGAGAGAGAGAGAGAGAGAGAGAGAGAGAGAGAGAGAGAGAGAGAGAGAGAGAGAGAGAGAGAGAGAGAGAACAGCTGAGGTTTGCAGGTAAGGAATGCAATGCAGATCTCCAGCAGCTTGCATTACCTGGTCTAATTAAACCATTACCATCAGCTTACCTGTAGTCCCCCTCCTCCTCCTCCTCCTCTCTCAGTCTCTTTACTCTGAATGACGGCTGTGTAGGTGGGAGGGGGGAAGGGGCCTCTGTGTGTGTGTGTGTGTATGTGTGTGTGTGTGTGTGTGTGTGTGTGTGTGTATGTGTGTGTGTGTGTGTTTCTTCTCTGGCAAAAGGTAATATTAGGGTAAAAAGTTAAGGTAAGAAGGTTAGGTAAGGCAAGATTAGGTAGGTAAGGTAAGGTAAGGTTAGGAAAGGTAAGGTTAGGTAAGGTAAGGTAAGATAAGGTTAGGTAAGGTAAGGTAAGGTAAGGCTAGGAAAGGTAAGGTTAGGTAAGGTAAGGTAAGGTAAGATTAGGCAAGGTATGGTAAGGTAAGGTAAGGTAAGGTAAGGTAAGGTTAGGAAAGGTAAGGTTAGGTAAGGTAAGGTAAGGTAATTAGAGATGATGCATGTAATAGACAGCAGGTGAAGGATTAATAAAGCCTGGAAGTACACACACACACACACACACACACACACACACACACACACACACACACACACACACACACGTCAACATAAATTAAACTTTTTACCTGTACAGCAAACACTTAAGGCGGACAGGTGTAATAGGGAAGTAAACATACAAACACACAAACACACACACACACACACACACACACACACACACACACACACACACACACACATACACACATACATAAATCATCATCATCATCATCATAATCATCTACTTCCTTCGCCTTCTCCTTCCTTCCTTCCTCCTCCTCCTCCTCCTCCTCCTCCTCCTCCTCCTCTAACGTCCTTCCATCCTTTGAAGATTTTTTTTTTACCGTTTTTTTATAGGGAACTTTCTTACCCTATCTGCTCCTCCTCCTCCTCCTCCTCCTCCTCCTTTTTTCTATTCCCAGAGGTTACGATCAAGATGAGTTACTCTTAAAGGGAGAGGAACATTTTTTTTATCCTTAGTTTCCTCCTCCTCCTCCTCCTCTTCCTCCTCCTCCTCCTCTTCTTCATTACGCACGCGCGCGCACACACACACGCATATACTCTCTCTCTCATTCTTTTTCTCCCTAATCCCTTAACATTCATCTACGCAATCACGCTATTTCTCACTTCCCACTTTCCCTTTCTCTCGCTTTTTCGGCCTTATATTGAAGCATATTAGTTTCCCCTGCGAGAGTGATGGCCAGCACGTGAGGGTATTAAGGCACTGGCATGTATAAGGGAGGAAAATAGGAGTAGTAGTTATTAAATGATGGACAGGTTGGCGCTGGGGCTGTTAGTGACTTGTTCCCTTACCGCGGCTGGGGCTTATGAGGGAAGTGAGAGGCATTTGGCTAGGAAGGGCACAGAGAGGCATTTGGCTAGGAAGGGCGCTGAGAGGCATTTGTGGCACAGAGAGGCATTTGAAGGCACTGAGAGGCATTTGGCTAGGAAGGACACTGAGAGGCGAGAGGCATTTGAAGGGCGCAGAGAGGCATTTATTAGAAGGCACTGAGAGGCATTTGAAGGGCACAGAGAGGCATTTGGCTAGAAGGAAACTGAGAGGCATTTGAAGGAAACTGAGAGGCATTTAGGCATTTGGCGCTGAGAGGCATTTAGGAAGGAAACTGAGAGCATTTAATAGAAGGGCACTGAGAGGCATTTATTAGAAGGGCGCTGAGAGGCATTTGGCTTGGAAGGGCGCTGAGAGGCATTTGGCTAGGAAGGGCGCAGAGAGGCATTTAGGCACTGAGAGGCATTTGAAGGAACTGAGAGGCATTTTTTGGTTAGAAGGAAACTGAGAGGCATTTGCATTTATTAGGAAGGGCACTGAGAGGCATTTGGCTAGGAAGGGCACAGAGAGGCATTTGGCTAGGAAGGGCGCTGAGAGGCATTTGGCTAGGAAGGGCGCTGAGAGGCATTTGGCTAGGAAGGGCACTGAGAGGCATTTGGCTAGGAAGGACACTGAGAGGCATTTGGCTAGGAAGGGCACAGAGAGGCATTTGGTTAGGAAGGGCACTGAGAGGCATTTGGCTAGGAAGGACACTGAGAGGCTTTTGGCTAGGAAGGGCACAGAGAGGCTTTTGGCTAGGAAGGGCACAGAGAGGCATTTGGCTAGGAAGGGCACTGAGAGGCTTTTGGCTAGGAAGGACACAGAGAGGCATTTTGATAGGCAGGCACAGAGAGGCTTTTGGTTACGAAAGGCACAGAGAGGCATTTGGCTAGGAAGGGCACTGAGAGGCATTTGGCTAGGAAGGGCACAGAGAGGCATTTGGCTAGGAAGGGCACTGAGAGGCATTTGGCTAGGAAGGGCACTGAGAGGCATTTGGCTAGGAAGGGCACTGAGAGGCTTTTGGCTAGGAAGGAAACTGAGAGGCATTTGGCTAGGAAGGGCGCTGAGAGGCATTTGGCTAGGAAGGGATGGGGTGGGTAGGATGTTATATTGTGTTGTGTGTAATGTTCCTGGTTTTATTAAGTGAAGGACAGATAGACAGACAGGCAGTGACAGACAGACACCACACACACACACACACACACACACACACACACACACACACACACACACACACACACACACACACACACAGGCAGCAGACAAGCACAGACAGAGAGACAAACACGACCAGCATAAAACAGATAGACAGAAAGCTCGCACACACACACACACACACACACACACACACACACACACACACACACACACACACACACACACACACACACACACACACACACACAGACCAACAGAACGAAACAGATGCATATATACACGAACATACTCAAATAAAAAATACAATAAAAATAAAGCATGAAAAAGCGGAGAAAGACGGAGAGAGACACGCACAAAGACGATAAATATGAGAGAGGAGAAAGAAAGAAAAACGAAACGAAACGCGCAAGAGAGAGAAAGAAAGAGACAGAGAAACGAAAAGGGAAAAGAGAAAACAGAGAAAAGAAAGGAAATAAAAACGGAAAATAGATTACACTGAGGCTGAAGTAGGCAGATCGAATACCCTGAAAGGAAAATAAACTAGGAAGGTAAATGAAACAATATGGTTCTTCAAACAAGCCAATCCAGAGAGAGAGAGAGAGAGAGAGAGAGAGAGAGAGAGAGAGAGAGAGAGAGAGAGAGAGAGAGAGAGAGAGAGAGAGAGTATGTGTGTATGTACGTATGTGTGTAAACAGTTAAAACGAAGCATAAGGATTTTTTTCTACGTAGATTGATATGCTCTCTCTCTCTCTCTCTCTCTCTCTCTCTCTCTCTCTCTCTCTCTCTCAAGTTATGTATATGTGAATTGACAGATAGATAGAGAGAAAGACAAAGAAACAGATAGATAGATAGATAGATAGATAGATAGATAGATAAATAGATACCTGAGAATATTAATTAACATCTAACCTTCATTTCCGCACGCACACAAACACACACACACACACACAAACACACACACACACACAGCGAAACACGGCTGAATCGCTCCCTAGTCTCGTCTGTACATGCTCCCTTTCCTCCCATTGTTCCTTCATAGCATTAAATTCTAAGGTATACTGTGTCTTCAAGGGCGGGCAGGTCCAATCAGTCAGTCTGTAAGCTCATGAAGTGAACAGGAACACGAGGATAATGCCTTGTCTATGGTGTTTGGGGTTGAGATGGGAGGTTTAAAAGAAAGTTGAGGAATAGGGAAATCTCTTCTGTAGTTAGTTAGTTAGTTTGTTAGTTAGTTAGATGATTTCTTGTACAGTATTTGGTGTTGATAGAGGATGAAAGAAGAAAGTTGAGGAAGCTATACAGGAAAAATCTTTAGTATTGGGTCATGTATAGAGAATTCATTACACAGTGTTTGGTATTAAGAGAGAAGGTAAAAAGAGACAAAAGGAAACAATACGAAAAATAGTTGAAATTGCTTTGTATACTTAATGTTTGGTGTTGATAAGAAAAAGGAAAGCAGAACATAGATAGAAAATTTATTACACAGTGTTTGGTATTGAGGGAGAAGGTAAAAAGAGACAAAAGGAAACAACACGAAAAATAGTTGAAATTGCTTTGTATACTTAATGTTTGGTGTTGATAAGAAAAGGAAAGAAGAACATAGATAGAGAATTTATTACACAGTGTTTAGTATTGAGGGAGAAGGTAAAAAGAGACAAAAGGAAACGATACGAAAAATAGTTGAAATTGCTTTGTATACTTAATGTTTGGTGTTGATAAGAAAAGGAAAGAAGAACATAGATAGAGAATTTATTACACAGTGTTTGGTATTGAGGGAGAAGGTAAAAAGAGACAAAAGGAAACAATACGAAAAATAGCTGAAATTGCTTTGTATACTTAATGTTTGGTGTTGATAAGAAAAGGAAAGAAGAACATAGATAGAGAATTTATTACACAGTGTTTGGTATTGAGGGAGAAGGTAGAAAGAGACAAAAAGAAACCATACGAGAAATACTTGAAATATCCTTATACAATGTTTGGTATAGATAGAGGAGTTAGGAAGAAAGTTAAGGATACTGTACCAGAAGCCTCCATAGTATCGGATGTTGAGTAGAAAGTCTCTTCATTAGTTTTTATAGAGAGGATAAGAAGACAAAAAAAGGACAAATATAGAAGATAAATATAGTAAGAAGAAATTTGAGAACACCAATCAGAAAACCTCTTTAGTATCAAGGTAAGATAGATAGATAGATAGATAGATAGATAGATAGAAGATAAATATAGAAGGTAGGAATAAATTTAAAGATACCACACAGGAAATACATTGACTATCGGATACTGAGGAAGAGAAAAACAGAGAATTATGAAAATAGTTTGATTTGGACGCTCAACTATTCTGCCTCTGTTTAATTTCAAGTCTCGCATCTCCATATAAAAAAGGAAAGAAGAAATTTAAGGGCGGCACACGGGCAATCCCTGTTCTATCGGATATCGAGGTAGAGAAAGAGAGAAAATTACTGAAAATATCGTTTAATTCGGACGCTAAACTATTACATCTATATTTGATTTCGAGTCCCGCTTCTCCAAATAAAAAAAGAAAGGGGAAATTTGAGGACAGCATATGGGAACTCTATTAACTATCGAATACTGAGGTAGAGAAAGCCTGAAAATTACTGAAAATATCGTTTAATTCGGACGCTAAACTATTCCATCTATATTTGATTTCGAGTCCCGCTTCTCCAAATAAAAAAAGAAAGAGGAAATTTGAGGACAGCATGTGGGAACTCTATTAACTATCGAATACTGAGGTAGAGAAAGCCTGAAAATTACTGAAAATATCGTTTAATTCGGACGCTAAACTATTCCATCTATATTTGATTTCGAGTCGCGCTTCTCCAAATAAAAAAAGAAAGGGGAAATTTGAGGACAGCATGTGAGAACTCTATTAACTATCGAATACTGAGGTAGAGAAAACTTGAAAATTACTGAAAATATCGTCTAATTCGGACGCTAAACAATTCCATCTATATTTGATTTCGAGTCGCGCTTCTCTTGAGGACAGCATATGGGAACTCTATTAACTATCGAATACTGAGGTAGAGAAAGCCTGAAAATTACTGAAAATATCGTTTAATTCGGACGCTAAATTATTCCATCTATATTTAATTTCGAGTCTTGCTTCCCAGAACGCCTCGTGTATTCAACTGTTCCTTTGAGGGGCGCACGATCCTAAAGTTGTTGTGTTTGCACTTTCCTCTCTCTCGTGTTTGCTCTTATTCAACGGCACCCGGTACAGAGTCTGGGTTAGGCTTTTATTAGCTTATTTACCTCTTATCTTTTATGAATGGAGTGGATGTTGTGTTTGTTGTTTCTTTGTTGGGTTTTATTACGGCTGGGTTTGACGGAGGGTAGTAGAGTTTTGGGTGTGTTCTTCATTAGTGTTTGGAAAGGGGTTTAATAATGCAAGAGATTTGGCCTTTCATTTGATATACCAGTCTGTTCTCTCTCTCTCTCTCTCTTCACACACACACACACACACACACACACACACATCCGTCATTAATCAACTTTGTAAATTACGACAACAAAAAACAAAAACAAAACACAGAAAAAGAAAAAAACACGACAGGGACAATTTGCATCCATGTTTTTTTTTTTTTTTTTTTTTGGGGTGGGTTTTTTGTGTGGGAGTGTTGCAGCGACTGTAGTTAGTGAGTTTGTTCGTGTGTGTGTGTGTGTGTGTGTGTGTGTGTGTGTGTGTGTGTGTGTGTGTGTGTGTGTGTGTGTGTGTGTGTGTGTGTGTGTGTGTTTGCCTTTGCGAAATCATACGTTAATCAAGTTGCTGTTTTTTTTCTGATAATCTCCTTTTGATGTTGCAGTTTTCCTCCTCCTCCTCCTCCTCCTCCTCCTTGTTTCGCCACCTCCAAATAATAATACTCCTTCTGTTTTCCATCCATTTTCCCTCCTCCTCCTCCTCCTCCTCCGCTAAGTGTTATCCAATACCTTAGACGTTTATTTTTAGGAGATGAGTTTTTTTCCTCTTCCATATTTACCCTTCTTCTCCTCTTACCCTCACGTAGTACT
>NC_066524.1:20328512-20363512 GCF_024679095.1 Eriocheir sinensis
ACGATAATTTAGGAACGCTGCTGGAGGCTTGATAGATGAAACGGTATAGTCTGTTCATGCGCGTGGCGAGTGAATTAAGATCTTGGAAAATTTCACAAACATCGTACCTTGATAGCGTTCAGGTGTCTGGATGCTTGCGTTACCAGAGATTATCGAACACAGAACAGATCTCTTAGTTACAGATCCAAAACTATCGTACCAACACATAACGTCATTCTATTAAATTTTTACATACAGTACATATCAACGTTGCGTCTCGTCAGGAAGTCTTACGGCGGTTAAATAATAAAACGAAATAAATAGACACATGTATGGATAGTTTTAACACTCACCACTCCGGAGAACTGGACTGGCTCTCATTGTGGTTGGTGGTGGTGGCGGTGATGGTGATGGTGGTGGTGGTGGTGATGGTGATGGTGGTGGTGGTGGATGCAGTGGGTGGAAGGGGGGGAGGGGGGGGTAGCAATCCATTAAGCCTTAACACTTTCTGCCACCCACCTGTTCAGACACACACACACACACACACACACACACACACACCTGTCGTCACCACCTGCAGAGAAGAGAGAAAGAAAACAGTGTATGACGTGGGAGTTTATAATTATTAAAAGGACTTAGAACAGCATTTTAATAATTATTGAAAAAAGATTATCTACAAACACGAATAAAAAAAAACACAGAATCAATTAAATAAACGGAGGAAAGAAACACACAAACACACACACACAAAAAACTAACAAAGGAAACGAAAGTGAAACAGAAACAAGGAATGAATATAAAACACTAAAACCGCCCGTAAAAAAAAGAAAAAGTAAAACAAGATCAAAACGAAGCCAAATAATAAAAAAAGGACAAGAAAAAGAAGAAAAGCAGTCAAAGTGAGATTCGCAAAAATGAAAATAAAAATAAAAATATCTTCAAGGAAACTACTTAAAAATATTCAGTATACAAGGGAGTGTGTGTGTGTGTGTGTGTGTGTGTGTGTGTGTGTGTGTGTGTGTGTGTGTGTGTGTGTGTGTGTGTGTGTGTGTGTGTGTGTGTGTGTGTGTGTGTGTGTTCTCCCCTCGCACGGCAGTTGTCTTTATCTGAAACGAGGGGAAAATTCTCTCTCTCTCTCTCTCTCTCTCTCTCTCTCTCTCTCAGTGTGACCTAAGCGCATTATAACACAAAGAGGAACACAAAGAAAACTCATTAATATACTCATAATATTCTACCTTCAGTATTTCCTCTTCTCTCTCCCTCTCTCTCTCTCACTCTATCTATCTATCTATCTGTCTATCTATCTGTCTATCTTCCCTTCCAACGCCATCTTCCTCTCTCTCACATCCCTTTTATCTCACTCCTCCTCCTCCTACGCCCTTCAGCCAAGCGTAGGAGGCCAGGACTCCCGCCACAGCTTACTCTTGACACTCTCATAAAGGGTCCTGATATCCTAGAAGTCCTGGAGGATAATGTGTGTACCCTTCGCTCCCTCGTTCCTTCCTTCCTTCCTTTCTTCTTTGTTTGTCCTTCTCTCTCTCTCTCTCTCTCTCTCTCTCTCTCTTATTTATTTTCTCGTTGTTTTTCTTTTCTCTGTTTTTAATGATTGTAATTTTTAGGTGTATCTTTTTTTTCTCATTCTTTTCCTTCAATTTCTTTTCCTATCTTTAGTACGTGTTATTTTCTCCTTTCCTTTTCTTATATATTCTTCCATACTTCTCTTTTCCTTCTTTCCTTCAGATATTCTCTTCTCTTTTTTCTCTTTTATTAATTCAACTCTCATTTCTATTTCCATTTTTTTTTTCCTGTCCTTTGTTTAGTTCTTCTTTCGTTTATTGTTCCTTTCCTTCCTTCCTTTCTTCAGCTCATCACGTCTTTTTATTTATTATCATTTTTTTCCCTGTTCTTTTTTCCCCTCAATTAACTTAACTCTTTCCTATAATTTCCCTTCCTTCTTCCTTGCTTCTACTTCTCCTTTCCTTCTTTCCTTCTTTCAAATAATCACGTTTTTTTATTTTCTCTCATTTTCATCTCCCTGTTCTTCCTTTCACTCAATTAACTCTTTCCTATCATTTCCTTTCCTTCTTCCTTGCTTCTACTTCTCCTTTCCTTCTATCCTTCTTTCCTTCCTTCAAATCATCACGGTTTTTTTATTTTCTCTCATTTTCATCTCCCTGTTCTTCCTTTCACTCAATTAATTTACTCCTCCTATTTTCCTTACATCTCTCTTATTTCTTCTCCAATACTCCTTTCCTTCCTCCCTTCCTTCAGATATTCATTCCCTTTTTTTATTTTCTATCATTTTCCTCTCCCTGTTCTTCCTTTCTCTCAGTTAATTTACTCCTCCCATTTTCCTTCCATCTCTCTTATTTCTTCTCCAATACTCCTTTCCTTCCTCCCTTCCTTCAGATATTCACTCCCTTTTTTTATTTTCTATCATCTTCCTCTCCCTGTTCATCCTTTCACTCAATTAATTTACTCTTTCCTACCGTTTCCCTCCATCCTTTCAATCACCTCGGTCACTTCTTCCACCTTCCTTCCCTCCCCTCCAATCCCTTCCCTTCCTTTCCTCCCAATCCTCTGTACGTCAGTCACGGGCTTTCTGATCCTATAGAGAGAAGAATCTGCACTTGTCCCTTCACGGCAGATTTGAGGCACCTTCCTCCTCTATTTTTTCCCCTCATTTTTCCTTTCCTCACTATTTTTTCCTCTCCCTTCCTCAGTCGCCCTTCTTTTTCCTCTCTCTCTCTCATTTCCTCTCAGCCGTTATGGGTCTTCTAATCTTTATCACCATCGGGAAAAGGTTTAAGTTACGTCTTTTAATAGTTTTTTGATGTAGTTTTATCGATATTCTTTTTTTTTAGTGTCTGGACAGTATAAATGAAATAATTGGTGAGATTGTTATTTTCTCTATCTCATATTTATCTATCATCTGTTGCATCGGGAAAGGTTTAAGTTACGTATTTTTTTAGTTTTTTGATGTAGTTTAATTGATATTCTTTTTTTAGTCTCGAAAGTATAGATGAAATAATTGGAGAGGTTAGTATTTCTCTATCTCATGTTTACTTATCATATATTGCATCGGGAAAGGTTTAGGTTACGTATTTTTATAGTTTTTTGATGTAGTTTTACCGATATTCTTTTTTTATTTAGAGTCTAGAAAGTATAGATGAAATAACTGGTGAGATTGTTATTTTCTCTATCTCATATTTATCTATCATCTGTTGCATTTACTTCTTCGGTATAGAGTTCGTTTCGTTCTTTTAATATCTTTTTTTTATAAAGTTTAACCAATATCGTCTCTTAGTATCTGAATGTTATTTCCTAGTTTCTTTATATATATAGATTAACCATTATCTTCTTTTAGTAACTCGAAAATATAGCTAACAGAAGGGAGGGGATTATTAATTCTACATCATTTATTTACTTTTCATTTCTTGCATCTTCAACGGGAAAGAATTTAAGTTTCGTTCATTTTTTCATATAGTTTAACCGATAATGTCTTTTTAGTGTCACAGAAGTATAGCTAACAGAAGGGAGGGATTATTATTTCTACATCATTTATTTACTTTTCATTTCTTGCATCTTCAACGGGATAGAATTTAAGTTTCGTTCATTTTTTCATATAGTATAACCAATATTGTCTTTTTAGTGTCACAGAAGTATAGCTAACAGAAGGGACGGATTATTATTTCTACACCATTTATTTACTTTTCATTTCTTGCATCTTCAACGGGATAGAATTTAAGTTTCGTTCATTGTTTCATATAGTTTAACCGATAATGTCTTTTTAGTATCACGAAAATATAGCTAACAGAAGGGAGGGATTTTTATTTCCACCCCACATATTTACTTCTCATTCCTCGCATCACCAACGGGAAAGAATTTAAGCTTCGTTCATTTTTTCATATAGTATAACCAATATTGTCTTTTTAATATCACAGAAGTATATCTAACAGAAGGGACGGCTGATTATCTCCTCCCCACATATTTACTTTTCATTCCTCGCACCACCAACGGAAAAGACAAACACCCACATCCCAAACTCACACAAAAGCCCCGCATTTTACCTCCAAAACCAACGCCAGCTCCCCACACCGATCTTCGCCTCCGCTGAACACGATAACTCAAGCTTCCAATTACCTTCTCTCGGCCTATTTGCGATGTACTAGGACTAACCTGGGGAAGTAATGTGACGGATGTAGTAGCCAATGTCCCGGAAAAGTGGCTCAGGAAGATCTTGTAATGTGAGGCTGGGAAGTGATCTCAAGGGAATGGCCGAGGCAAGGGGAGCGTGCAGTATAGGCCTTGCTTCCTATCATGTCTTCCTGCGGGTATATAGCCTACTGTCTCTATCCATCGTTTTCTCTCATTTTTGTTCACTCTCTTAACTGTCCTACAACCGTGTGTGTTATGCCTGCGTGGTAGACTCATGTAAACAGCAATATAGTAACGCTAACTATCCTTTTATGTAAACCACCCAATCAGCGTCATACAGCAAAAGAAATACCATTGTTTTAGCCATTTAGTAAACTGACCGAATAACTGAAGATAATTTGCCATAAAAGACCATTGTTTTGACGATTCGGCAAGTAGTTTGATGTGGTCATTTTGCAACTAGGCTGTCCATTTTGCGATAAAAAGACCAGTTATATCAAAAGACCGTAACTTATCCACCTCTTCCTTGGCCAGCACAGGTTACAGAGCCAACCAGACAACCGCCACTACCACTCCACCTACCACTACCACCACCATTACCACCAACAACAGCTATTACCAACACCACCAGCCAACCACCATTAGCCACCACTACTACCAACAACCACCCTACTACCACCTCCACCAGCTAACCACCACTGCCGCAGGTAACCACTACACCTACCACTACCCCCACCATTACCACCACCAACAACCACTGCCAACACCACCAGCCAACCACCATTAGCCACCAATACTACCAACAACGACCCTACTACCAACTCCACCAACCAACCACCACCAGTAACGACCACATTCACCATTATCACCAACACCAACAACAACCACTACCACTACCAACTACCACAACCCGTACTACCATCACCACCACCAAACCACCACCATCACCACACCAAAACGCTCACTCACACACACACATAAGCCTCGGCCCACAAAAAGTACACGAAAAAATCTACCCCAACCCCCTCCTCCTCATCCCCCCCTCCCCACCTGCTACTCCCCCCCCCCCCTTCCTCACCCTCCCTTACCCCCCTATCTGGCTACTCCATTTACCATAATAGCGCCCCCCACCCCCCCCCGCAGACCATTACCATTAAACTCTCCTCAGCACCATACTCCTTCACGCCCCCTTCTGTGTGTGTGTGTCGACCCCCCCTCACGCCCCCCACTCACGCCCATGCTCACGCCCACGCCTCTTTTCCCCCTTGTCACAGCACCCATAACTACAGCATTTGGTCGTTTGTCTATTATCATCATCATCATCATCATTTGCCTTATCTTACTGTCCTTATTAACACAGCAGCTCCCTTTTCCATTAATTAAATACGAGGTCTTTTTCTTATCAGTATGGCTATAATTATGTGAGCTGTCTTTGTTAATGAGGCAACTATGGTTAGCACTCCTCCTCCTCCTACTACTACTACTACTACTACTACTACTACCACTATCCTCATCTCTATTACATACGACGCCATATTTGTTAATGAGTACTTTATCATCCCTCCTCCTCCTCCTACCAGTACCCGCCACGATCCCACCACCCCCATCAACACACACGGCCTGGGACCCTAAATTTTTATCATTTCCTAAAGCCTTACCAACTAACTCACCTTCCGCTTCACAGGTAAGAGACAGAAGGTGACGGGGGGTGGCTAGGCATAGTTAGAGGTCAGTGACGACGCCGGGAATATCACAAAAACGCACTGAAATAGGAGTCTTGGGTTTTAAACTGAGGTGTGGAGTGTTTGCCCCTGCCGCCGCGCACGTGGACTGGCGCTGTTGTTGGTGGCGGGTGCAGACGACGGCAGACGAAGGGATGCTTATGTACGGGTAATCTACGTTGGTTTAGTCTTTCCGGCCGTATATATATAGTGATAATTAGTTTTTTATGTCCCATGTGACTGAATTTATGGAAGTGTGATGACATATAGGCAGAAAAAGGGAAAGGCGATGTTCTGAGATGACAGGTAAACGGAATGGTTCTTATGTACGGGTAATCTACATTGGTTTAGTCTTTCCGCCCGAATATATAGAGTGATAATTAGTCTTTTATGACCTGTGTGACTAAATACTGGTGCTTATGGAGGTGTGATTCTTATGTACGGGTAATCTACGTTGGTTTAGTCTTTCCGCCCGAATATATATAGTGATAATTAGTCTTTTATGACCTGTGTGACTAAATACCGGCGCTTATGGAAGTTTGATGGCATATAGGCAGAAAAAGGGAAAGGCGATGTTCTAAGACGACAGCCACACGAAATGATTCTTATATACGGCAGGTTAATCTACGTTGCTTTAGTCTTTCCGGCCGTATGTATAGAGCGCTTTTATGGAAGTTTGATGGCATAGAGGCAGAAAAAGGGAAAGGCGATGTTCTGAGATGACAGGTAAACGAAATGATTCTTATACACGGCAGGTTAATCTACATTGCTATAGTCTTTCCGGCCGTATATATAGAGCGCTTTTATGGAAGTTTGATGGCATAGAGGCAGAAAAAGGGAAAGGCGATGTTCTGAGATGACAGCCACTCGAAATGATTCTTATATACGGCAGGTTAATCTACGTTGCTTTATGATAGAATGATAAATGAGTTGACCCAAAGCTGGTGTTTGAATTAGAGGTTGATTGATCTAAAACTATACCGGAAATGGGCTTGGAGATGATGACTTCTTTCGTAAACAGATGAAATACGGGAAAAATAACGGAGTCCTCCCTAAAAATAATTCATGATAGCGAGTTTGAGGTCTACCAAACGAAACCATAGGGACAGTTTATATATTTCTATCTATTTATCTATCTATCGTTCTCTCTCTCACACTCTCTCTCACTCACTCACCCCCTCCCTCTCTTCCCCCCCTCTTTCCCTCCCTCCCCCTCCCTCTCTCTCTCTTCCCTTTTTTTTTATCTCCTTTACATCTATCCATCATTCTCTCTCTCCCACTGTCTCCCTCACCCACCCCATCCCTCTCTCTCTCTCTCTCTCTCTCTCTCTCTCTCTCTCTCTCTCTCTGGCCACAGTAATCTCGTTCCAAATGACACTAATTTCTCCTCCCCGGCAAAGAATCGCTGGAAAGACGTGATTTGTCAGCCGAATATGATATTGCTGGCGTTTGAAGATGGATAGCTGGGTGAATACAAAAGAATGAGACGAGGGAGGAGGAGCAGGAGGGGGAGATTGAGAAGGAGAATGGGATGAAGAAAAAGGGAGATGTCTGTACTTGATAATAATAGAAATCAAGGTACGAGTCGCAGAGGAGAAGAAAGGGATGACTGAGATGAAAGTGGAGAGAGAGAATGGGAAGAAGGTGGAGGAGAATGGGAAGAAGATGAAGGAGAATGGGAAGAAGATGAAGGAGAATGGGAAGAAAAGAAATGAAAAGGAGAAGGAAAATTGAATAACAGGGAAAGTTTGAGAGGAAAAGAAACACAAGGACAAGAGCGAAAGGGGAAACTGAATATAGAAGAAAAAGAAAAGGAAGATTAAGAAAGGACAAATGAGAAAGAGGAGAAGGAAAGGAAATAAAGAAAACAGAATAAAAGGAAAAGTTTGATAGAGAAAGAAGAACAAGGATTAGACAGAAAATAAGAAAGGAAGAGAAAGGGATGACGAAGATGATAAAGGAGAGAGAGAAAGGAAAAGCGGGAATGTAGTAGAGGGAAAAGATGAAGAAAAGAAAGGAGAGAAAGAAAACAATGAGAGAAAAAGAAAGGAAAGAAAAAGAGAAAGTAATAACTATGATGAAAGGGGAGAGAAGGGAAAAAGGAAAAAATAAAGAAAAAAAGGAGAAAAAGAAAAACTGAATGAAAGAAAAGGAGAAATGGAAAAAAAAGGAACCAAGATAAGAAACAAAAGAAGAAAGAAAAAGATAAATTGATGAACGCGATGAAAGAGAGAAAGGAGAAGGAAAAAAAATAAAGAAAAAAGGAGAGAAAGAAAAACAGGATGAGAGAGAGAGAGAGAGAGAGAGAGAGAGAGAGAGAGAGAGAGAGAGAGAGAGAGAGAGAGAGAGAGAGAGAGAACGTGTGAAAAAGGAGAAGGAAGAACAAAGAAAAAAGATGAGAAGGAAGAAGAAAATGAGACGCCTAACTAGAGGAAGAGGAGGAGGAGGAAGAAGAAGAGGAGGAGGAGGAGGAGGAGGAGGAGGAGGTATCAAAGTGTTCAAATCCTCCATCATTTACCTGTGGAACCCCTCCCCCCCCCCCCCCCCCCTTGTCTCACCTGGGACCGTAAGAAGAAGAAGTTGGAACTCTTTAATACTGTCTCCGAACCTCAAAACTTCCTCCATTTACCCCCAACTTCCTCCTCCTCCTCCTCCTCCTGAAAAATCTCCTTATTCTTCTTTTTCTTCCTCTTTTCTTCTTTTTCTTTTACATCTGTTTCTTTAATCTTGACTTCTCCTGTTTCCCTTTGTCTTCTTCCTCCTCCTCCTCCTCCTCCTCCTCCTCCATTTCCTCTCATTACATATTTAAGCACGTGCGGATATTGTTTTAAGGAATAAGAAGAAGGGGAGGAAGGAGAAATAATAAGAATAAAGAAGATAATAATAATAAAAAGAGGAAAACGATAGATATTAGATAGATGAAGATGTATATAAGATAGATTAGATAGATTAGTTTTTTTTTTTTTTACATCAAAGGTCACGGCTCAAGGGCAACAAAAAGAGCACAAAAAAAGCCTCAAAAAGATAAAAGTAAAGATAGATTAGATAGATTAGATAAATGTTGAAGATGTAGATAGATAAAGAAGACAGATGAGGTAGATGTTCTCTCTTTGTTAACATACACGAGTAACTTAACTAAATTACACCGTTATTAATGACCTCATATATTACGTCATTAAGGTAACATCATCTATATTATTTTAAGTTTACGATCCACAAATTTATTTTAGTTTCTCCTTTTTTCCAATACATTTTAGAGTGGGGCTCAATTTTCCAGCCCATCCTTATAATTAAAATCTCAAAATTACATCCTTCCTAATCATCGTACCGGAGCTCACGTGGATGCTAATAATTGCGATATGTTTTTTTTTTAATTATCATATTCTATTTATTTTTGGTTATGTTAATGTTGCTGCCAGGTGGTTAGCAGAGTAATTAGTTCAGGGAAGGTGAAGCTGACAGGTAGATGGATGGGATGAAAAATAAAGGAAAAAGATTATATTAAAAAGAGGGAGGAGGAGGAGGAGGAGGAGGGGAAACGTGGACAAGGAAAAGCAGATTATGATGTTGAAGAAATAGATAGAAATATACATAGAAGGAAAAGAAAAATGAGAAGCAGGATAAGGAGAAATTGAAGAAGAAGGAGGAGGAAGAGGAAGAGGAAGAGGAGGAGGAGGAACGGGGAAAAGGGAAAGCAGAAGATGATGATTTTGAAGATATAGATGTAGAAAAAAAAGGAGAGAAAAAAAGGAGAAGAACGAGAGAGAAGAAAGAGGTTGAGGAGGAGGAGGAAGAGGAGGAAGAGGAAGAGGAGTATCGTGGACAAGGGAAAGCAGATGATGCTGAAGAAATAGATGTAGTAAAAAAAAGAAAAAGGGGAAAGAAAAAAAAGGAAAAAGACGAAAAAGAAGGAGTAGGAGGAGGAGGAGGAAAAGGAAATTGGAAAAAAAGAAAAACGTAAAAAAAGTCAAAATTTGTGGTTTCGTTATATAAAAGAGTACCGAATGACGTCATCGCGTGGGTAGAAGAGTAATTATGTATCCTGTTGATTAATCGGCTCGAAATATGTAATGAAATGGCGGGCGGTATGTTTTAACGTGTGTGTGTGTGTGTGTGTGTGTGTGTGTGTGTGTGTGTGTGTGTGTGTGTGTGTGTGTGTGTGTGTGTGTGTGTGTGTGTAACGTGTGTGTGTGTGTGTGTGTGTAACGTGCCTAACTAACCCAAAGAAAAGTTGATTAAAAAAAAGAGAGAGAGAGAGAGAGAGAGAGAGAGAGAGAGAGAGAGAGAGAGAGAGAGAGAGAGAGAGAGAGAGAGAGAGAGAGAGAGGTCTGTGCACTTCTACATGAATAATACGACATCTGTGTGTGCGTGTATGTGTGTGTGTGTGTGTGTGTGTGTGAGTGACAGGAGAGAGAGAGAGAGAGAGAGAGAGAGAGAGAGAGAGAGAGAGAGAGAGAGAGAGAGAGAGAGAGAGAGAGAGAGTAACGAGCTTCTAAACATACCCTAAGAATGTTGATTAGAAAAATATCGAGTCGCCTAAATGATAAAGATCGGAAAATGTTACCTGGAAAAATAATTAAGTCAGGTGAGCGTCATTAATTAACCTGACGCAGATAAACACACCTGAGCTTACCTGGAGGAAGGAAATGACTTAGGAAAAATAGATAAACAGGAAAGAGGGGACAAACACATAAGCAGGAAGAGGGAAAATATGGTAAAAAAAAAGATTAGCAAAGGAAAAAAGAGGAAGGCAAGCGAAATAAAAAAGAGGGTAAGCAGATAAGCTGAAGAGAAACTATATAAGCAGGAGAAAGAATAGATGACTTAGGAGGAATAGATAAACAGAAATGAAAAAAACAACATTACCAGGGAAGGAAGAAAGGGCAAGAAGATTAGAAAACGGAAAGAGAGAGAGAGAGAGAGAGAGAGAGAGAGAGAGAGAGAGAGAGAGAGAGAGAGAGAGAGAGAGAGAGAGAGAGAGAGAGAGAGAGAGAGAGAGAGAGAGAGTATTATTTCATTACTATTTCATTTATTTTATTTTTTATTCATGTATTTATCAATGTACGTTAGTTTATAGATTTACCTTGAGAAAGAAACTCCAAGCAAGGACCGAGAAGCTAACGGTACCTAAATAGCAATTGCAATCCATCCTCTATCGTGTTCAATCCTCAGTTCCAGTTTTCCTTCTCGTTCCTCATGACCTCTCTGTGTCTAAACCTCCCTCCCGGGGCACACACACACACACGCACACTGATACACACCCACACACACACTCGTTCCTCTTGGTTACCAGTGGGTGTTTTGCACTCTTTTACTGCCTCAGGTCGTGGGAAGGTTGTGAAAATAGAGACGTGAGTGGAACATATCGGATTCCGTATCTGAGGCGGCAATGGTGGTGTTAGTGGTAATGGTGTTAGTCCGTAATGGTGGATGTGTTTGTTTGTGTTTATATCCATTTGTAGCTTTTGATATCCCTTGTTTTTTCTTGGTGTTTGTGAGTTTAGTGTTTGGTTGTGTTTCTTCTTCCTATATTGACAAGTTGTGATCGAGATTGAGTTGTATCACTGAAATCAGAAGAGGAGAGAGAGAGAGAGAGAGAGAGAGAGAGAGAGAGAGAGAGAGAGAGAGAGAGAGAGAGAGAGAGAGAGAGAGAGAGAGAGAGATGGAGGAAAAGTGAAAGGGGGAGGAAAGAAAGAATTGGGTGGAGGGAAATGGAGGGAAAAAAGTAAAGGATGGAGGAAAGAGAAGATAAAAAAAACAGAATAAGAGAGAGAGAGAGAGAGAGAGAGAGAGAGAGAGAGAGAGAGAGAGAGAGAGAGAGAGAGAGAGAGAGAGAGAGAGAGAGAGACGGAAGGCCATTGGTGCTCTCTCTCTCTCAAGGACTCTATAAGGTCGTAAAGGGAATGAACTAGAGGGCACAGGGAATAGAACAACAGTGGTATGATAATTAAACTGTTGCATGTCACAGATTCACGACACCATCTCGGGTAAAAATAGATAGATAATAGATAAAAAAAATATATGTAAATCGAAAAATAAAGAGAAAATATATAGGAAAATGCTTGTGAGGTTTTGTACGTTAGTTTTGGTTTCTCGTTTTTGTGTTAGTGTTTTGTTATTGATATATATTCATTAAGTCAGCTATATTAGATTTTGCTCTTTGTTGTTAGTTGATAAGTATGAAAAGTAATAATAATAATGATGATAATAACTTTTTTGTCACTTGGAATAGAAAAAATATATATATAGTAGAGAAAATAGATCATAGAAAAATAAATGTAGAAATAAATCAAGCTTCTCTGTAATAATTAATGAAAAAAGCTCACACACACACACACACACACACACACACACACACACACACACACACACACACACACACACACACACACACACACACACACACACACACACACACAAAGTTACGCAATACAGTACCATAGTCTCACCTGTGATTGTAGGGAGGGAAAACAAAAGCTGGGAGTAATGTACAAAGTTAGGCCTCTGTTGTTATTGTTGTTGTTGTTGTTGTTGTTGTTGTTGTTTCGGGCAGTTGGTGTGATATGTTTTTTTCCATTCCTTTTAGTCTTTTTATATCGTCTTTTTCTGCTTCTCTATTATTTTTTTCTTAGTTATTTTGTTTCTCTTTTATTTTGCATATCTTTTATTTTCAGTATTTTCGTCCATTCCTTGAGTCTATTTTCGTCTCTTTCTGCCTCTGTTATTTTCTTTTTAATCATTTTCTTCTCTTTTATTTGCATATCTTTTATTTTCAGTTTTTTCGTCCAGTCAATGAGTCTATTTTCGTCTCTTTCTGCCTCTGTTATTTTCTTTTTAATCATTTTCTTCTCTTTTATTTGCATATCTTTTATTTTCAGTATTTTCGTCCATTCAATGAGTATATTTTCGTCTCTTTCTGACTCTCTAATATTTTCTTTTTAATTATTTTCCTCTCTTTTATTTGCATATCTTTTATTATCAGTTTTTTCGTCCATTCCTTGAGTCTATTTTCGTCTCTTTCTGACACTCTAATATTTTCTTTTTAATCATTTTCTTCTCTTTTATTTGCATATCTTTTATTATCAGTTTTTTCGTCCATTCAGTGAGTCTATTTTCGTCTCTTTCTGACTCTCTAATATTTTCTTTTTAATTATTTTCTTCTCTTTTATTTTTTATTGCAATTCTCTGCTTTACCTTTCCTTATGTTCTCATTTTTACTTTATTTTCACCTCATGTTCGTCTCTTACTGACCAACGATTATTTCCTTCTCAGTCATAGAGTTTCTTTTTTTTATTGAAGGATCTTTTTTCATTACAATTCTTTACTTTACCTTTCCTTATGTTCTCATTTTTACTTTATTTTCACCTCATGTTCGTCTCTTACTGACCAACGATTATTTCCTTCTTAGTTACTCGTATAGTGTTTCTTTTTATAATGACGGGATCTGTTTATTTTATTTTATTTCAAGAGGAGGGTATCAGGACACCTCTCCTCTCGAAACTGACCTATCTTTCGGCCACTCCTCTTGACTCTTTTGTAGGAGCAGTGAGTAGCGGGCTTTTTTTTCATTATTGTTTCCTTTTTTTTGCCCTTGAACTGTTTCCTCTACTGTAAAAAAAAAAATTATGGAAAGGTTAAGGTAAAGTTGGGAGCATACGATATAGGTACCCACTGCGGCGGTCCCCATTTCTGTCCCTTTGACCCTTTGCGCCTGCGGTGAGAGAGAGAGAGAGAGAGAGAGAGAGAGAGAGAGAGAGAGAGAGAGAGAGAGAGAGAGAGAGTGTATGACGGAAAAAAACTGATCATTGTTTTTGAGGGTAAGGAATTAGAAAAAAAAAAAAAAAAGAGTTAAACCCTTGATACACGTAAATTGAAAGACCCAAAAGGACTTACTCAAATTAAAACAGAATGGAGTATAAAAAAAAAAAAAAAAACCCATTATATTTTTCCGATGATAAAATGTACAGTAATAAATATAAAAGAAAATAGGAAAAAAATTATACCCTTGATACACGTAAATTAAAAGACCCAAAAGGACTTACTCAAATTAAAACAGAATGGAGTATAAAAAAAAAAAACATTATATTTTTCCGATGATAAAATGTACAGTAATAAAAATAAAAGAAAATAGGAAAAGAATTATACCCTTGATACACGTAAATTAAAAGACCCAAAAGGACTTACTCAAATTAAAACAGAATGGAGTATAAAAAAAAACATTCTATTTTTCCGATGATAAAATGTACAGTAATAAAAAATAAAAATAAATAAAAAAAAACAAAGAATTAAACCCTTGATACACGTAAATTAAAAACGCCAAAAAAGACTTACTCAAATTAAAACTGAGAAGAGTATAAAAAAACATTATTTATTTTATTTCCGATGATAAAATGTACAGTAATAAAAAATAAAAATAAATAAAAAAAAAAAAGAATTAAACCCTTCATACACGTAAATTAAAAACGCTAAAAAAGACTTACTCAAATTAAAACAGAGAAGAGTATAAAAAAACTATTTATTTTATTTCCGATGATAAAATGTACAGTAATAAAAATAAATAAAAAAACAAAGAATTAAACCACTGATACACGTAAATTAAAAACGCCAAATAGTCTTACTAGAAAAAAAAAAACTTTGCCGAAATAGAAAAAAAGAAAGACCTGGCTATTATATTTTCCCCTATGATAGACAATACTAAAAAAAAAATCGAATAAATCCTTAATACTACCGAAATACACATAACGAAATACACTATCATAAAACCCAGACACAAACCGAGTCTCAATTTAGTTCACTGTGCACCGATCCAGACCAATAAAAATGTGAATGAAAATGAAAATGAAAAATATGAACATACGAAAATAAGGGAAGAGGGGCAGAGAGAGGAGAGAGAGAGAGAGAGGAGGATATGGGAGAGAAAAAGTGAGGGAGAGGAGAGAGAGAGAGAGAGGAAGGAGAGAGAGAGAGAGAGAGAGAGAGAGAGAGAGAGAGAGAGAGAGAGAGAGAGATACAGAGAGAGAGAGAGAGAGAGAGAGAGAGAGAGAGAGAGAGAGAGAGAGAGAGAGACAGAGAGAGAGAGAGAGATTTACATAGATTTACATAGAAAATCAGACCACACCGACCCCATGGTCCAGACTTGGTGGTCTGTCCTTAAACCTAAGTGATTTTACATTAATCAGAAGACTCCAAAACGTTGCATTTCTACTCTAGTTGATATTAAGTTGAAGGAAGTGACGGTCGAGCTTATTTTTGAAGGAGTCAATCGTGTTACACTGGACCACTGATGGTGGAAGCTTATTCCATTCTCGCACTACAACGTTGGTGAAGAAAAATTTGGTGCAATCTGAATTTACTTGTCTACATCTGAGTTTTACGCCATTGTTCCTCGTGCGCAGACTGTCATCGATCATAAACAATGTTGATCTGTCTACATTCGTGAAACCATTAAGTATTTTAAAACATTCGATCAATTTTCCTCGGAGGCGACGTTTCTCAAGAGAGAACATGTTAAGGATAGAAAGCCTTTCTTCGTAGGATTTGTTGCGCAAGGAAGGGATCATTTTCGTTGCCCGACGCTGAACACCTTCTAATTTAGCAATATCCTTTGCATGGTGGGGGGACCAAAACTGTACCGCATATTCCAAGTGGGGTCTGACTAAACTGTTGTAGAGCGGGAGTATTACATCTTTATTCTTGAATACAAAGTTTCTTTTAATGAAGCCCAACATTCTGTTCGCTTTATTTGCTGCATCGATGCATTGCTGTGAGAATTTGAGGTTTGACGCGATTTTGACCCCCAAGTCTTGAGAGAGAGAGAGAGAGAGAGAGAGAGAGAGAGAGAGAGAGAGAGAGAGAGAGAGAGAGAGAGAGAGAGAGAGATGGAGGAAAAAGTGAGGGAAGGGAGAAAAGAAAGAAGGGATGGGAGAGAAATGGAGGGAAAAAAGCAAAGGATGGAGGAAAGAAAAGATAGAAAAATAGAATAAAAGAGAAAAACAAAAATAAAAGAAAAATGGACGTGGGAAAAAAGTGAAGGAGAAAAGAAAGAAAGAAAGAAAGAGAAATGAGGAAGAGGAACAAACAAAAAAAAATAAAGAAGTTAGAGAATTGAAGAAAAAGAGAGAGAAAAAACAGAATAAGAGAAAGAAGAAAATAAAAATAATAAGAACAGAATAAGAACAGAAAAAAGGAAGAACGGACAAAAAAAAATCAAGGAACGAGGGAAGAAAGGAAAAAAAATTAAAAAACAGAAAAAAAAAAAACGTTGCAATAAATGAAATACACAGGCAGGTAACAGCGACACGAACCAGCCAATTAGCAGGTGTAAACAACGTGCTTTTACCGGTGAACAGGTGACCAGGTGAGAGAGAGAGAGAGGGGGAAGGGGGGGAGAGGGAGGGTAACCTTAGTAAGTGGAGCAAAGGGAGGCGTAGGGGGAGAGAGGGGAGAAGGAGGAGGAGGGGGTGATAGGGGAGAGAGGGAGAGGGAGGGACAGGAGGTCAAGGGGATTGGAGATAAAATTTTAAGTGCTGGAGGAAAAAGAAGGGAGGAGAGAAATGGAGGGACACGTAGAGAGAGGAGAGAGGAGAAAAAGAGGGAGGAGGAAAAAAGAGTAAGGGAGAGAGAGAGAGAGAGAGAGAGAGAGAGAGAGAGAGAGAGAGAGAGAGAGAGAGAGAGAGAGAGAGAGAGAGAGAGAGAGAGAGAGAGAGAGAGAGACGAATAAGAAAAAAAAGAATAAAAGAAAGAAAATAAACTCGGCAACAAATTTTATCTCAAGGGACACGAAAGGGCAACTGTACTCCCCTATACCCCCCCCTCCTCTCTCTCTCTGGATCGATTTTGGTTCGCTGGTCCTCAAACAAAGACCAAAATGTGGGACGTAATAAAATCTAGTTGATAGCGCTGGTTGGGTAATTTACTGGGCGAGAGAGAGAGAGAGAGAGAGAGAGAGAGAGAGAGAGAGAGAGAGAGAGAGAGAGAGAGAGAGAGAGAGAGAGAGAGAGAGAGAGAGAGAGAGAGAGAGAGAGAGAGAGAGAGAGAGAGAGAGAGAGAGAGAGAGAGAGAGAGAGAGAGAGAGAGAGAGAGAGAGAGAGAGAGAGAGAGAGAGAGAGAGAGAGAGAGAGAGAGAGAGAGAGAGAGAGAGAGAGAGAGAGAGAGAGAGAGAGAGAGAGAGAGAGAGAGAGAGAGAGAGAGAGTAAGTATAGGGGAGTACAGTTGCCCTCTCGTGTCCCTTGAGAGAAAATAGAAATAATAAAAAAGATATGAAAGTTATGATGTCTCTCTATCTATCTATCTATCTATCTCTACTTATGATAGTTTTTTTTATTACTTAAGCATTTTTTTAGCATTTTCTTTCCTTTATCTATTTTATATATGGAAAGTTTTTTCAGTAAAGTATAATAACAAAAATCTCTATCTATCTATTCATCCATCTATCCATCTATCTATCTATCTATCATAAGGGGCAGGAGTAACACGAGGGACCATTATAATAGGGAAAAGTAGGGCGGCATGATGGGACCCTTTGGCCGTGTTTACATGTTATTGGAAGGGAGAGCCGCGGGGGAGATCGTAAGGGACCTTTGCCGGCGGAGGCTTGACGGTGGACAAAAAGAGGAACGATCCAGATTCTTCAACATTTCGACGCCCAAGGAGCACATATTTGACAAGGCTTTCGTAGGTGTTTGGGGCATTTCCAGGGGTACTTTTATGACCCTGGTGGTGGTTTGACCCTTCTTTTGTACCATGAACCTAAAGAAACACACATTTGACGAGGGCATTTCCAGGGGTAGTTTTATGACCCTGGTGGTGGTGTGACCCATCTTCTGTACCATGAACCTAAAGAAACACACATTTGACAAGGCTTTCGTAGGTGTTTGGGGCATTTCCAAGGATAGTTTTATGACCTTGGTGGTGGTGTGACCCTTCTTTTGTACCATGAACCTAAAGAAACGCACATTTGACAAGGCTTTCGTAGGTGTTTGGGGCATTTCCAGGGGTAGTTTTATGTCCCTGGTGGTGGTTTGACCCTTCTTCTGTACCATGAACCTAAAGAAACACATTTGACAAGGCTTTCGTAGGGGTTGTTGTGGACATTTCCAGGGGTAGTTTTATGACCCTGGTGGTGGTTTGACCCTTCTTCTGTACCATGAACCTAAAGAAACACATTTGGCAAGGCTTTCCTAGGAGTGGTGGGGAGCATTTCCAGGGGTACTATCATGACCCTGGTGGTGGTTTGACCCTTCTTTTATACCATGAAACTATAAAAACACTCATTAGAACCCGATTAATCTCATTTCATTGTGTTAGATGTCAAAGTCTGAGTTGGTTGGTTTAGAAAGTTACGATAATTCATACAGGCTCATTTTCAAGAGGTAGTTTATGTGTTCTCTGTTATTTGAGGGAAAGGAGAAAGATTAATAGTTAGAGTAGGAGGAGGAGGAGGAGGAGGAAGAATAAAAGTAAGAGAAGGAGTAGGAGGAAGAATAAGGAGTTAGAATGAGGATAAGAACAGGAATGAGAGAGAGAGAATAGGAGAAGATCAGAGTAGGAAAAGGAGGAAAAGTAAGAATAAGGAGTTAGAATGAGGATAAGAACAGGAATGAGAGAGAGAATCAGAGTAGATCAGAGTAAGAAAAGAGAAAGAGTAAGAAGAGAAGTAAGAGCGAGAGTAAGCAAGTAAGAGTTATAGATATTTCAAAGCCTTACGTGACCAGTCCGCGCTCTTAAAACCATAATGAGAGACTTTAACTGACCATTCATGTTCTGTCGTGAGGTCAAGTTGCCATAAAAAGGTCACGTAGTAATTACAGGTAGGAAGGTAATTACGCCATACCTCCTTACCTGGGCAAACACCTCTACCTAATTAACCTAGGGACCCGGAGACATGTTTTATTCGTGTTTCATTCCCCCTGTGTTCAAATCCGTATCCTTCGTCCTTGAACCTAACGCACCCTGGGAACATGTTTTATACGTGTTTCATTGCCCCTGTGTTCAAATCCGTATCCTTCGTCCTTGAACCTTACGCATCAGGGGACATGTTTTATACGTGTTTCATTGCCCCTGTGTTCAAATCCGTATCCTTCGTCCTTGAACCTTACGCATCAGGGGACATGTTTTATACGTGTTTCATTGCTCCAGCGTTCAGATCTGTCACCTTGCCCTTGAACCTGTTGGAGTCGTGAATGGATGCTACGGTGCGCCCTGCCTTAATGTTCATCTCCGTCTCCTCACCTTTTTGACCTCCTGAAGCTATTAAAGTCCTCGGTTGTAATTTAGGTTGATTCTCCCTTTCATCCATGTTATTTTTCTTCCTCTTGGTCACAGGTTAAAAAGTGCTCGTTGCCTCAGTGCGCTAATTGGTATCCTGACCTTTTGACCTTATGGAACTGTGAAATTAGAAGGCGAATTTGCAGCTATTCCTTTGACCTTCGTGTGTGTGTGTGTGTGTGTGTGTGTGTGTGTGTGTGTGTGTTCATTGCCTCTATCCTCCCCTCTTCCCTCTCGTTTATCTCCCCTCCTCTCCTCCTCCTCCTCCTCTTCCTCCTCCTCCCTTCCCTAATCCTCTTGCATCATCTCCCCAATCTCCTCTCTCCCTTTCTCCCTCCTCCTCCTCCTCCTCCTCTAATATACTGAATACGCCGACGACAGACAGACTCCATTTATCCCTCCCCTCTCCCTCTCCCTCCATCTTTCCTCCCTTCTCTCCCTCTCCTCCCTTGTAGCAGCAGCAGCAGTAGTAGTAGTAGTAGTAATAGTAATAGTAAACACGCCGTTATTCTGCGTCGTATTTACTCAGCGTGGAAATGTATTGTGTTATGTTACGTTATATTCAAGCGCCTCACCGTTTGACCTCTCCGTCTGTCTGTCTGTCTGTTTGTCTGTCTGTGTTTCATTACTGTCCCTTTCTGCTTATTTACTTATCTATCTATTCTTCACCCTGTTACCTCTTTGTCTGTCTGTTTATTAATCTGTCTATTATACTGTCTAACTATGATTTATTGGTGTTTACTGTCCTCCGCTTTGTCTCTCTTATCTATCTAACTTTCACCGTATTACATAACTATCCGTCTCTTTAATAATTATCTGTTTGACCGTTTAACTAACCATCTGCTCTCTCTTCCTTTCCAGAGTGTCTCCAACCAACAACGTGAAAAAAAACCCACTTCTGAGAACCCGATTAATCCTCATGTTGGACTTTGGAAATAGTTACTGAAGAGCCGAAAGCGTCTGAGGTTGCAGGTACTTCCATGGGTAGTGTTACGAGTCTAGTGAGAGCTTAAAGTTTTCTGCACCGTGAACATGAAAAAAACACTCTTGAAAACTAGACTCATTCTCTTTGTGGCCTTTGGAAGTTGTTGTGGGACCCGAAAGCGAGACTCCTGGACAGGGATGAGACGGGGCAGCGGCTGAGTGGGTGAGGGAGTGAGAGGGAGAGAGATCTACACCCAGTCAGTAAGCGGGGAGCGTGCCCGCCGCCAGGACGGTTAGAGCAGGTTGTCGGGCGTGGCTGGGTGCTGGTGGGTGACTGGTAGCCTGCCGACCTGCCTATCCACTACCTACCTAACCTGCATCCAACCCTTTACTCCCGGCTGGTTGATTGGCCTCGCTCACCTGTGTTTTGGATCCGTTGTGAAGGTAGATTAGTGGTTTTAACGGGTGTGAGAGGGAAAAGGGAAGAAAAAGTGATGTAGGGAGAGTGTGTTTACCTGTATCTCCAACCCTTAACTCTCGAATGTGTTTAAGACGTGGTTGAAAGGTGTTTGTAAAGTGTCTCACCTGTGGAAATACGTTCCGCAGGTGGAGTGAAGGAAAAGGTGAGGAAAAAGTGTGATTCAAGAAGAGTGTGTTTACCTGTATCTCCAACCCTTAACTCTCGAATGTGTTTAAGACGTGGTTGAAAGGTGTTTGCAAAGTGTCTCACCTGTGGAAATACGTTCTGCAGGTGGAGTGAGTGAAGGAAAAGGTGAGGAAAAAGTGTGATTCAAGAAGAGTGTGTTTACCTGTATCTCCAACCCTTAACTCTCGAATGTGTTTAAGACGTGGGTGAAAGGTGTTTATAAAGTGTCTCACCTGTGGAAATACGTTCTGCAGGTGGAGTGAGTGAAGGAAAAGGTGAGGAAAAAGTGTGATTCAAAAAGAGAGTGTTTACCTGTATCTCCAACTGGTCTTCCTTACCTGTGTTTTGGTACGTGGTTGAAAGGTGTATTTAGAGTGTCTCACCTGTGGAAATAAGATCGACAGGTAGGCTAATGATTTTAACGAGGGTGCGAAGGAAAAAGTGATGAACGTAAAGAAATGCTGTGACTGAAGAAGAATGAATGAGACTTTATCATACACACCTACGGAAGTAAATGCCAAGTTTCTCACCTGTACAAGTAACGTTCTGCAGGTAAATTGAATGACTTTGACTTGAGTGAAGGAAAAAAAAGTTACAGAAAAAAAGCTTTGATTGAGGAAGAATGAGAGAAAAGTTATCGTACACACCTTTGCTCACCTTTGGAAATAACGTCTTGCAGGTATAATTGATTGACTTTGATGTGTGTGAAGAAAAAAGTGATAGAAAAAGATGAAAAAAACTCTGAATGAAAAAGAATGAAAGAAAAGTTACCATACACACCTTTGCTCACCTTTGGAAATACGTTCTACAGGTATAATTGAGTGACTTTCATGTGTGAAGGAAAGTCATATTGAGGAAGTATGTGTTTAAGGTCATCATACGCACCTTGCTCACCTTTGGAAATGCGTTCTACAGGTATAATTGAGTGAATTTAACGGGTCTGTGTGTGTGTGTGTGTGTGTGTGTGTGTGAAGGTTTTACGATGTAGCGGTCTGCAGTATTGCCAGACGAAGGAAACTAACAACAACAATAACTACTACTACTACTACTACTACTACTACTACTACTACTACTACTACTACTACTACTACAAAAACACTGCTACAGAAGACCACGGGAACGGATGTATTTGCAAGTTAACTAAAAGTTTGAAAAAGTAAAAAGAATATTGTAACCACTCCATACAACAACAACAACAACAACAAAGTCACGGATGAAATATCTACCAAAACACAAAAATTGGAAAAAGAAGAAGAGAAAAAAAAAAATCCCATGCCACACCCATCCTCGCCATGCTACCCTAACATACCTCAACATCTTACCCCCTACCGACCCCCCCCCTCCCCCCCTCCCTGCCCCCACCCCTTCTCCTCTCGCTTGACCAGGTAGTAATTGAGTTCCAGGTAACCAGAACCGGGTGCGCCGCGGGCCATACTTCGGGAATGCGCATAAAGATGAAAATAAAAATAAATGTTCTCGTTCATGATGTAGAAGAAACTTTGGGTGTAATAAATGCGAGGAAATGTTTGGCGGCTGTCTTGTTTTTTGTTTTTTTTTAGTGGTCTTTTTTTTTGTTGTTGTTGTTTTGTCTTTTTTGTATCTGTTTTTGTTTTGTTTTTGTATCTTGTTTTGTTTTGTTTTTATCTTTTATTGTTTTTCTTGTGTCTTGCTTGTATCTTTTAATCTTTTTTGCATTTTTTGTATCGTTTTTTATCTTATTTGTATCTTTTTTTCCTTTTGTTTAATCTTATGTGTCTTTTTTGGTCTTTTTCTTGTTTTTTTTAAATATTTGTTTGTTTTTTTGTCTTTTTTATCTTTTTTTCGTATCTTTTTCGTATCTTTTTCGTATCTTTGTTGTATCTCTTTGTAGTAGTGCAAGACTTTTATTATTGCATGTATCTTTTATTACTTATCTTTTAACATCCTTGATCTGCCGCGTCCTTTACTGCAAACAAAAATTCCCGGAAGTGTGCATTTCTATATTATTTTAACGACTTTTATTTTTCATAGGAATTTTTGTATGTCTTCTTTTTATTCTTGTTTCCCTTTGAGCTGCTGCCGCCGCGTCCTTTGCTGCACACACAAAATTCCTGGAAGTGTAACAACGAGTATTGCTGTATTAGCGAAGCGTTCCTTTGTGTTGTATTTGGGTCCCATTATAAGACATTTCGCCGCCCAAGAACACATATTTGACAAGGCTTTCGTTGGAGTTGTGGTCATTTCCAGGAGTAGTTTTAAGACTCTGGTGGTAGTTTGACCCTTCTTCTGTACCATGAACCTAAAGAAACATACATTTGACAAGGCTTTCGTAGGAGTTGTGGGCATTTCCAGGAGTAGTTTTATGACCCTGGTGGTAGTCTGACCCTTCTTCTGTACCATGAACCTAAAGAAACATACATTTGACAAGGCTTTCGTAGGAGTTGTGGGCATTTCCAGGAGTAGTTTTATGACCCTGGTGATAGTCTGATCCTTCTTCTGTACCATAAACCTGAAGAAACACTCATTACGACCCGACTGACCCACTCTTTGACTTTTAGAAATAGCTGATATGAGATGCAAAAGTGTCTTATACCAACATTAATGTTTTGACGCCAGAGAGAGAGAGAGAGAGAGAGAGAGAGAGAGAGAGAGAGAGAGAGCAAAGATTACGTAGTTGCAGCAGGAAGCCAGCCTTTTGAAACATTATATAAAGAAAAAGAAAAGTAAAGAAAAAGAAAGAAATGTGAGAGTGTGCGTAGAGAGAGAGAGAGAGAGAGAGAGAGAGAGAGAGAGAGAGAGAGAGAGAGAGAGAGTAGATCTAGGACGATTCAAAACTGTGTGTGTGACATTGGGAAACTAAAGTGAGGCATATTTAATCAAGCTTTTACGATGAATATGTGTGTGTGTGTGTGTGTGTGTGTGTGTGTGTGTGTGTGTTTGTAGTAAGGTGGTTGGGGAGGAGGGAGAGGGTGTAAGTGCACTCAATCCCACACAGACAAGAGAATCCAGTGTCGCAATAAAAAGAGTTATGTGAAGTGTCTTACTGAGAATTTCGAAAGAGGAAACACACTCTTGCAGCGCGCTCTGGGATTATTAACGTCAATTTTGCTTACGCTCATCCACTTAAGGGTCAGTGAAAGCTTGCAAGAGGAAAGAGGGATTGTGCTTGCGTGGTTCCCCTGAGGCAAGAGGAAATTACAGAACAAGAGGAACACAAGAGGCACAGAAAACAACACAAGATAGATGAGTTGTGTGTGTTTCTAGGGTCAGTGAAGGCTTGCAAGAGGAAAGAGGGAGTGTGCATGAGTGGTTCCCCTGAGGTTAAGAGGAAACTGCAGAACAAGAGGAACACAAGAGGCACAGAAAACAACACAAGATAGATGAGTTGTGTGTGTTTCTAGGATAAGAAAAAGCTTGCAAGAGGAAAGAGGAAAGAGGAGAAGGTCTGTGCGTGCGTGCGTGGTTTCCCTGATGCAAGAGGAAACTACAGAACAAGAGGAACACAAGAGGCACAAGATAAATGAGTTGTGTGTGTTTCTAGGATCAGTGAAGGCTTACAAAAGGAAAGAGGAAAGAGGAGAAGGTCTGTGCGTGCGTATGTGTTTCCCCTGATGCAAGAGGAAACAACAACTCAGGAGAAATACAACACAGAGGCAACACAAGATAAATGAAATGTGTTACGTGTTCATTTCTAGGATCAAAGGGGAGTGAGAGATTAGCTGAATATTGTTGAAAGTCGTGTGTGTAGGTAATCTGTTGCTTGTATGACCTGATTTTAAGAGTATACAACCGCGAGAGGAATGTGTTATATATGTGTGCTCTGAATCCATTATTACAGGACTCGTTCTGAAATATAGACGCTTGAAATATGTATAAGGAAACTAAGATAAAAGACTTTGAAGGTAAAATAACAAGTGTAAGAACGTAAACTAAAGGAATATATAGAGAGTGTGTGAAGCTATCCCTGAAATTTGACGGAAAACAAAGACATATAAACTAAACAGAAGAGAAAACTTAAGGAAAAGAAACAAATGTGAATAGTAAACCAATACGAGATTAATAAGTGATATAAAAATACTCATAAAAGTGGTTGAAAAATAAGAAAAAGACAGAATGAAGGAGTAAAATATGGTGTTAATAAGTGCTATATAGATACTCATAAAAGTGAAAAATTGGAAAACGTGGAAAATTGAAGTAAAAAAAGCGAGAGAGAGAAAATAAATTGAGGTAAAGGAGCAAGTAAAAATAGCAATAAAATGCGATATCGATAAGTGAGAATTTTAAAAGTTGCTGAAAAAATAAAATAAAAAAGAGAAAAAGAGAAAAAAAGAAAAAAATAAAAGAAAATAAAGAGAAAAACAGAAAATAGAAAAAAAAATAAGGAAGAGAAAAACATAAAAAATAAGAAAAGTATAACATAGAGTGAACAAGTAAAATAAACAGAATCAAAGGTGGAAAATAGAAAAAAAAGAAATAAAAAAACTCATAATTAAAGATATGTAGACTGACTTTATAATCGTGTTTGATCCTATTAAAGACAAACAGAGGGATCGAATACCACTTAACTGTATACGTTGAACAAACAAACACCGAAGATTACAAACACACACACACACACACACACACACACACACACGCGCACGCACAAACACAGGCATGATGTAAGCCGTATGTGCGTGCGTGCGTGTGTACCTCCTCCTTAAACCACAGAAGAGGAAAATAAGAGGAGACTGCAAGAGGAACACGTAGGAATCAAGAGGAAGGTGCGAGGAGGAGGAGGAGGAGGAGGAAGAGGTGGAAGAGGTGGAAGAGGTGGGTACAGGTCTTAGTTATGGCTCTCACCGTGACCTTGAAGAACGACCACCACCACCACCACCATCACCACCACCACCACCTCTTAACTCCACCATGATGGCTACCACCTCCCTTCCGAGTCTCGCTTACTCCCCGATGGAGGGTAAGTGTGTTCGTGTGTGTGTGTGTGTGTGTGTGTGTTTTGTTAAAGGTAGTTTCATTTTCCTTCTCCATTTTCTTTTTCTCTCTTCTCTTTTAATTTTCTCCTCCTCCTCGTCCTCCTCCTTCTCTATCTCCATTATTTTCTTGTTATTCTTTTGTTTCGTGGATGTTTGTCTTCGTTCTTTTTTCTTCTACGTCCTCTATTTTCTTTTTTTCTTGCTTTTGTTTTTATTATTAGTATTAGTATTCGTATTTGTATTGGTATTAGTATTGGTATTAGTGTTAGTATTAGTATTAATATTGGTATTGGTATTAGTATTAGTATTAGTATTAGTATAGGTATTGGTATCGGTATTAGTATTGGTATTAGTATTGGTATTAGTATTAGTATTAGTATTGGTATTAGTATTAGTATTAGTATTAGTATTGGTATTAGTATTGGTATTAGTATTAGTATTAGTATTAGTATTAGTATTAGTATTGGTATTAGTATTGGTATTAGTATTAGTATTAGTATTGGTATTAGTATTAGTATTAGTATTAGTATTAGTATTAGTATTAGTATTAGTATTAGTATTAGTATTAGTATTGGTATTAGTATTGGTATTAGTATTGGTATTAGTATTCGTATTAGCATTACTATTGGTATTAGTATTGGTATTAGCATTCGTATTAGTATTAGTATTAGTAAAAGTATTAGTATTTCTTTCATCTGTGTGTTTCAGGAATAGGTAGGACGGTAGGTGCTTTTTTTTACTTCTTTTATTTCTTATTTTTATTATCATTTTTATTTTATTTTATTCTATTTTTATTTTCTGTTACTTGTGAAGGCTCCCAATTCCCTCAACTCATATCCTCGAAACAGACGAGACCGCTGAAGCAGACGGCACCATTATGAACCTCCTCCTCCTCCTCCTCCTCCTTCTCCTCCTCCTCCTCCTCCTCCTCCTCCTCTTCCTTCTTCCCTCCTCCGTGCGTTTCTACATTCCTCCTATTCTTGCTCCAGCTCTTGACCTTTTACCAATGTTTTCTTTACTCCTCCTCCTCCTCCTCCTCCTCCTCCTCTTCTACTTAAGGCTGTAGTTACGCATCTTAACCTACTCCTCCTCTTTCTGCTTCTGCTTCTCTATCAACGTGACCCTCCTCCTCCTCCTCCTCCAGCTCCTCCTCCTTCTTCTCCTCCTCCTCCTCCTTTTCATCGCCTCATCCTTTTCAACAACTTCACATCTTCATCATCATCTCTATCTTGGTCCTCCTGCTCCTCCTCCTCCTCCTCCTCCTCCTCCTCCTCCTCCTCTTCATTAAGCCCGGAGGCGCGAGATGGGTCTATCATATTATAAAATCCTTTTAAGAAATTTCACCACACCATCGGAAAAGGAAGAACAAAAAGTATTAGTAGAAGTAGTGGTAATAGTAGTAGTAGTAGTAGTAGTAGTAGTAGTAGTTGAATATGAAAGTAATGGAGGAGAGGGAAAGGGAAGGTGAAGAGGAGGAGGAGGTAGAAATGAATATGGAGGTGTCGAAGAGAGGGGAAGGAAGGAAGGAGTTATGTAAGGGAGGGAAGGAATCATCTTTTCATTTCTTTCCTTGTTTGTCTTGTTTCGTCTTGTTTTCTTTTTCTTTCTCCTTCTAGCGGCTGTTTTCTTTTTTATCTTTTTTTTCCACAGTTTTCTTTTTATTTCCATCTTCCTCTTTTTTTCTTCCAAATTTATCTATATCATTTTCTAGTCTATTCTTTCTTTTTTTCATTCTTTCATTTTCTTTTTTTGCTTTCCTATCTTCGTGTTTTCCTTCCTTTCTTCCTTTCCGTCATTCTTCATCCGTAACTTCCTTCTTTTTTCTACTTTCCTTCCTTCTTTATCATCCTTCTTTCCTTACACACTCTACCTTATTTTCCTTCCTTCCTTCCTTCTTTCCTTTCCTTCCTTCCTTCCTTTCCGTCATTCTTCATTCGTAACTTCCTTCTTTTTCTACTTTCCTTCCTTCTTTATCATCCTTCTTTCCTTACACACTCTATCTTCTTTTCCTTCCTTCCTTCCTTCTTTCCTTTCCTTCCTTCCTTCCTTTCCGTCATTCTTCATTCGTAACTTCCTTCTTTTTTCTACTTTCCTTCCTTCTTTATCATCCTTCTTTCCCTACACACTCTATTATCTCTCCTTCCTTCCTTCCTTCTTTCCTTTCTTTCCTTCCTTCCTTCCTTCCATCCTTCCTTCCTTCCTACGTGTCATTTTCATTCTTTTCAACATCCTTCTTTCCTTATAATTTCCTCCTTCTCTCTTCCTTCCTTCCTTCCTTTCTTTCTTACCTGTCAATTTCTTTTATAATTAATTAACCCCCAAAAAAAGAAATTGCACCCGCCTCTCAGCTTCTAACTTTTCCTCATCTTCCTCATTTTCCTTCCCTGGCCTTCGTTCCTTTGTCAAGTCTTCCTCGTCCTAAATAACAACTAATTTATCAACTCCTTCCCTCGTTCCTTTTTCTCCTCCCCTCCTTTCCTGCTTCCCAGAGGAGGAGGAGGAGGAGGAGAAAGCAAAAAGAATAATGAAGAGTAATAAGGAAAGGTATGAGAGGGAGATGAAGAAGATTAAAAAAAAAAAAAAGAATAATGAGAAGGAGGAGGAGATGAAAGAAGAGGGAATAATTAAAATGAGGAATAATGAAGAGGAGGAAGAGGAGGAGGAGAAGGAGAAGGAGAGGAAAGAAAGGGAGGAATAATTAAGAGTTGGGAAGAGGAGGAAGAGAAGGAGGAGGAGGAGAAAAAAAAGGAGGAGGAGGAGGAGGAGGCGTAGATGCCGGAACTCTATTTACTTGCCCCGAGGAATAGGAGGAGAAGGAGGAGGAGGAAGAGGAGGAGGAGGAGAAGCAATAACTCAAGCAGCAGCAGGAGGTTGGTCGGTCGGGGAGGAGGAGGAAGAGGAGGAGGAGGAGGAAGATATTATGCAGATGAGGGTATGAAGGGAGAGTGTGTCAGGCTACAGATTGTCTCCTCCTCCTCGTCCTCCTCCTCCTCCTCCTCCTCCTCCTCCTCTTCCTCCTCCTCCTTCTCCCTTCTAACATCAGGGGGACTCGAACGTGGGCCCAGGGATTAGCAGGCTGGCGCACGTACATTTATGCTAAACCCTTCCTCGTATGTTTAAAATCGACCAGGGCACTTTAGGTATTGTGAGTACAGGTGTTACGCACACACACACACACACACACACACACGCACACACACGCACACACCTATTAACTTGCATGTTTTTTCCTTCTTTCTTTCTCTCCTTCCTTCCTTCCTTCTTTCCTTCTTAGTTTCCTGTTCTTCCTTCCTTCCTTCCTTCCTTTTTTTGTAACTTAAATTATTCATGTTTTTTCTGGTCATTTTTTCGTTTTTTTTCATTCTTTTTCTTTTTTTCTTTATTTTTTCTTCTATTTTCTTTTTCTTTTATTTTTTCCTTTTTTTGTATTCGTTTTTATTTCCTTCGTTCTTCTTTTTTTTTTCTTCTTCTTCTTCTTATTATTATTATTATGTTTCTCCTTGTATGATCTCTTCCTCCTTCTCCTCTTCCTCCTTATATTTCTCTTCCATCCTCTATTTCTCCTCCTCCTCCTCCTCCTCCTGTTTCTCTTCCCTCCTGTTCCTTCCTCGTGCAAGACAAACCAAAACAAATTTTCCAAAAGCCTTCAGGAAAATATAAACAAGTAAAGTCAGATGTTGCAAGCGTATTTTTCCACCTTCCTCGTCTGAACTCTCATCATTTTCTCCTTTTGAGGGTAGACATAAATATCCTACGTCTTGCCTATTTCCAGCCCGTGGGTTGGGCATTTAACGAGGGTGAGGTAATTGGTCTTAAGCCTTTTAGAGAGCCTCCGCCAAGCCTACACAAGCCTTGATAATTGACGTCTTTAGGAAGTAGAAGATTAGGGCCAGGAATGGTATTGAGAGATAGATAGATAGATAGTTAGAGAGAGAGAGAGAGAGAGAGAGAGAGAGAGAGAGAGAGAGAGAGAGAGAGAGAGAGAGAGAGAGAGAGAGAGAGAGAGAGAGAGAGAGACGTGTGTGTGTGTGTGTGTGTGTGTGTGTGTGTATCCCTAATTGTTTGTATCATTATAAGTAAAAATACCTTCTTCCTCATTCCCTCCTCCTTCTCCTACTCCTCCTCCTCCTCAATGTTGATAAACCTCTCTCTCAGGTATTCCATCTACGTTAACAAATATTTCTTTCTAATGATCCTCCTCCTCCTCTTCCTCCTCCTCGTTTTCCTGTTACTGTTCATCATCCTTTACCTAACATAACCTATCAAAACCAAAACAGTCACTCTGGGCCTTGACTCAAAAAATTCATATATGCTTCCTTACTAATGAGACTTTCTATACAACAAAGTGAGGTCATTCTTTGTTGATTTATACCATAAGGTGCTGGCTGTCATGTGTTTGAAGATACCCTAAACTTAACCTAACATAACCTCTCAAAACCAAAACTGTCACTCTAGGCCTTGACTCAGAAAATTCATACATGCTTCCTTACTAATGAGACTTTCTATACAACTAAGTGAGGTCATTCTTTGTTGATTTATACCATAAGGTGCTGGCTGTCATGTGTTTGAAGATACCCTAAACTTAACCTAACATAACCTATCAAAACCAAAACTGTCACTATAGGTCTTGACTCAGAAAATTCATATATGCTTCCTTACTAATGAGACTTTCTATACAACAAAGTGAGGTCATTCTTTGTTGATTTATACCATAAGGTGCTGGCTATCATGTGTTTGAAGATACGCTAAACTTAACCTAACATAACCTATCAAAACCAAAAAAATCACTCTAGGCCTTGACTCAGAAAATTCATTTATGCTTCCTTGCTAATGAAGCTTTCTATACTACAAAGTGAGGTGATTCTTTGTTGATTTATACCATTAGGGGCTGGCTATCATATGTTTGAAGATACCCTAAACTTAACCTAACATAACCTATCAAAACCAAAACTGTCACTATAGGTCTTGACTCAGAAAATTCATATATGCATCCTTACTAATGAGACTTTCTATACAACAAAGTGAGGTCATTCTTTGTTGATTTATACCATAAGGTGCTGGCTATCATGTGTTTGAAGATACCCTAAACTTAACCTAACATAACCTCTCAAAACCAAAACAATCACTCTAGGCCTTGACTCAGAAAATTCATACATGCTTCCTTACTAATGAGACTTTCTATACAACAAAGTGAGGTCATTCTTTGTTGATTTATACCATAAGGTGCTGGCTATCATGTGTTTGAAGATACCCTAAACTTAACCTAACATAACCTATCAAAACCAAAACTGTCACTATAGGTCTTGCCTCAGAAAATTCATATATGCTTCCTTACTAATGAGACTTTCTATACAACAAAGTGAGGTCATTCTTTGTTGATTTATACCATAAGGTGCTGGCTATCATATGTTTGAAGATACCCTAAACTTAACCTAACATAACCTCTCAAAACCAAAACAGTCACTCTAGGCCTTGACTCAGAAAATTCATACATGCTTCCTTGCTAATGAGACTTTCTATACAACAAAGTGAGGTCATTCTTTGTTGATTTATACCATAAGGTGCTGGCTATCATGTCTTTGAAGATACCCTAAACTTAACCTAACATAACCTATCAAAACCAAAACAGTTCTATAGGCCCTGACTCGGAAAATGCAAACATGCTTTCTTGCTAATGAGGCTTTCTATACAACAAAGTGAGGTCATTCTTTGTTGATTTATACCATAAAGTACTGGCTATCATGTGTTTGAAGATACGCTAAACTTAACCTAACATAACCTATCAAAACCAAAACAATCATTCTAGGCCTTGACTCAGAAAATTCATACATGCTTCCTTGCTAATGAGACTTTCTAGGCTACAAAGTGAGGTCATTCTTTGTTGATTCATACCATAAGGTGCTGGCTATCATGTGTTTGAAGATACCCTAAACTTAACCTAACATAACCTATCAAAACCAAAACTGTCACTATAGGTCTTGACTCAGAAAATTCATATATGCTTCCTTACTAATGAGACTTTCTATACAACAAAGTGAGGTCATTCTTTGTTGATTTATACCATAAGGTGCTGGCTATCATATGTTTGAAGATACCCTAAACTTAACCTAACATAACCTCTCAAAACCAAAACAGTCACTCTAGGCCTTGACTCAGAAAATTCATACATGCTACCTTGCTAATGAGACTTTCTATACAACAAAGTGAGGTCATTCTTTGTTGATTCATACCATACGGTGCTGGCTATCATGTGTTTGAAGATACCCTAAACTTAACCTAACATAACCTATCAAAACCAAAACAGTTCTATAGGTCTTGACTCGGAAAATGCAAACATGCTTTCTTGCTAATGAGGCTTTCTATACAACAAAGTGAGGTCATTCTTTGTTGATTTATACCATAAGGTGCTGGCTATCATATGTTTGAAGATACCCTAAACTTAACCTAACATAACCTATCAAAACCAAAACTGTCACTATAGGTCTGGACTCAGAAAATTCATATATGCTTCCTTACTAATGAGACTTTCTATACAACAAAGTGAGGTCATTCTTTGTTGATTTATACCATAAGGTGCTGGCTGTTATGTGTCTGAAGATACCCTAAACTTAACCTAACATAACCCATCAAAACCAAAACTGTCACTATAGGTCTTGACTCAGAAAATTCATATATGCCTCCTTACTAATGAGATTTTCTATACAACAAAGTGAGGTCATTCTTTGTTGATTTATACCATAAGGTGCTGGCTATCATATTTTTGAAGATACCCTAAACTTAAGTTATCTAAGTGCTACTAACCTTAGCTTCCCTTCCCTTACCTAACTTTACCTTACCTTACCTAACCTTACCTTACCTAACTTAACCTGACCAAACCTTGCCTAACCAAACCTAACCCTACCTTACCTTACCTTATCTTACCTCACCTTACTTTACCCAACCTTACTTCGCCCAACCTCCCTTTTTCTAACCAAACGTGAACAAAACCAACCTCACCACACCTAACCCAATCTATCCTAGCCTAACCTAACCTAACCAAACCTACCTTCTCCCCGCAGAGTTGGTGAACCAGTCCTACTACCCGTGCCACCAGGACCCGCGGATCACCACCAACTTCTCCCAGTACGAATACACCTACCGCATTAAGACCTGGGTCCCCTTCACCTGGCGGGAGGTACTCAAGGTGAGGCCACGTGAGAGACAGGTGGGACGGACAGGTAGGAAGGGAGGCGTAGGAGGGAAGAAAGGGAAAGTAAGGTGTGAGGGAATGGTGAAAGGGAGGTACAGAAGGGGTGAGGGAAAGTGTAGAAGGGAAGAAAGGGAATTAAGGTGAGGAAGGTGTGAGGGACAGGTGAAAGGGAGGAATAGAAGGGGAAGAAAAGGAGTGAGGGGATGTGTAGAAGGGAAGAAAGAGAAATTAAGGTGAGGAAGATGTGAGGGAAAGGTGGAAGGGAGGAATAGAAAGGGAGGAAAAGGGGTGGATAAAGGTGTGAGAGAAAGATGAAAGGGAAGGGATACTTAGTGAAAAAGGGGATTAGTAAAAGGGAAAGGCTGAAGAAGAGGGATGAAGGGGCTTAGTAAAGAGGCAGGTGACAGGGAGAGAGAGGGAAGGGAAAGGAAGGTTGGGGAAAGTAAACTGGGAGCTATCATGAAAAGGAAGAAAAGGGAAACATAGGGAAATAAAAGTAAGAGGGAAAATATAGGGAAAGGAAGGAAAGTAAGGAAATTATTGTGAAAGCTGAAAAATGAGAAAAGAAGAGAAAGAAAGGAAGAAGATGGAAAAGGAGAGAGAGAGAGAGAGAGAGAGAGAGAGAGAGAGAGAGAGAGAGAGAGAGAGAGAGAGAGAGAGAGAGAGAGAGAGAGAGAGAGAGAGAGAGAGAGAGAGAGAGAGAGAGAGAGAGAGAGAGAGAGAGAGAGAGAGAGAGAGAGAGAGAGAGAGAGAGAGAGAGAGAGAGAGAGAGAGAGAGAGAGAGGAAAAAGGATTGTAATTGTGTTTCCTTGCTCTATCTCTCTCTCTCTTTCTCACTTTCTCTCTTTCCCTCATTTACCTGACACCCTCCTCGCTTGCACTTAATTTACCTGCCGCTTAAACCTTAATTAAACATACCTGGAAGTTGTTTCTTTTTTTTTATTCTTCATCTTTCGCGTAATTCTCTTGTCTATTATTTTTTCCTTCTCTCTTTTTTATTTATTTTTAGTTCTTGTCTTTCCTTTTTTTCCTTCTTCTCTGTAACATTTTTTTTTTTTGTTTCTTCTTTCTTTATTCTTGTTCTCTTCTTCTTTATTATCTTTTTCTCTTCTGTTTACGTGTTTTTATCCTCTCTCTCTCTCTCTCTCTCTCTCTCTCTCTCTCTCTCTCTTCTCCTCATTCTCCTTCTGCTTGCATGATTTGATTTCTTCTGTCTCTACATCCTGCTCAGACCTCCCCCTTACCCCTCCCCTTCCCCTCCCCCCCCCTCCTACACACTACCTATTACGTCTATCTCCTGCTTATCTGATGCTGCTTCTCCTCTCACATCCTGCTCCTGCTCCTCCTCCCTCTCCTTATCCATCGTAAAGCATTGCAAGGCTGGTCTCTAAATGAAGGAGTTAGTCATGGATGGTCATATGTGTAACGGTGTGTGGGGGGGGGAAGTGTGTGTGTGTGTGGGGTGTGGGGTGGGGGGTGGGGGGAGGGGTAAGTGTGAGTGTGTGAGTGTGAGCTTTAAGGGAGAGAGGGAGAAATAGGAGACACAGAAGATGAGATTGAGTGAGTGAGTGAGTGAGTGAAATTGAGAAAAGGAGGGAGAGAAAGAGTAAGATTTTGTGAGTGAATGAGTGAGAGAGAGCGAGAGAGTGAGGAAGAAAAAAAGGAAATAAAAAAAGGAAAGGAAGGAGAAAGAGAATGAATGATGAAGTGAGTAAATGAGAGAGAGAGAGAGAGAGAGAGAGAGAGAGAGAGAGAGAGAGAGAGAGAGAGAGAGAGAGAGAGAGAGAGAGAGAGAGAGAGAGAGAGAGAAATTAAGAAAGAAAAAAAAAGGAGAAACAGAAAGAATAAGTAAGTGAAGGAGGGAGTGAGTGAATGAGTGAGATCGAGGGGAACACCAACTCCTTATAAACTCCACGCCAATGTTGACCCGAGCGATGTAACAAAATGTGTGCTCTGACCATTATGCAAACTCGTTCTTGTTTCAACTTTCAATTAGAACGTTGCGCATATTTAGTCTACATTTCTTATTAATATTCATTCTCGAGGCCATTACACTTATAAATTATTCCGTGTATATCAGAATTAAACTTCAAACAGACTGAATGCCGGCTCTGTCTCTGTGTGTGTGTGTGTGTGTGTGTGTGTGTGTGTGTGTGTGTGTGTGT